>NC_090166.1:731727-921727 GCF_017916325.1 Leishmania martiniquensis
ATGTCATCACCTTCTCCACATACGTGCAGCTATACACGAGATCCAGCCGTCGAAGCGCCTCCGCGAGCAGCACGTGCGACTTGTCGTATACTGCAATGGTTGCGCGGCCGTGCACCACATCTTCTAGTAGTGAGAACAATGGAGACTGAGCCACGCTGCCGCGCCGCCGCACCTCACGCACCACTGTTGCGTAGAACTTCAGCAGGCGTCCAAACGCGTAAGCCGCCAACAGCAGCACGACAATACTAAAGGGCGACGTGTACAGCGTCACTGCTAGCGACGTCGTGATGTACCCGCCGATGCCCAGAAATGGAATGACGTTCGCCGGGAGCTCGTCATCGAGGACGAAGATGTCCTTGCTGAACCGGTTAACGGCGCGGCCCAGCGGCGTTCGGTCAAAGAAGGCAAGCGTGGCGGAGCTCACCGTATGCAGGAGAGTGGCGTGCAAGCGGCGGGCAGCGCGGCGGGAGCACTGCAAAATGAATAAATCGTTGGCGGAGACGGTGAGAGAGGACGCCAAGAGAAAGCCGAGATAGACGCCGAGCTGTTCGTTGGCGGAGAGAAAGGAGCCAAAGGAGTTCACAGACCACAGCGTTAGCCAAACACTCGTGGCCGTTGAGAGGATTTCGCCGAGGAGGCACTGCAGTGTAGCGCGAATGGCGACGCGCAAGCCTCCCCCTGCCTCAAAGTAGGTACGGTACACGCTCCACGGTATGTGCCCCGTCTCCTTCTCCTCCATAGTCATCAAGTCGCCACCATCGGCTGCATCCTCATCACCGCCGAGACCACCTGAGTCATTCGCAGAGCGCAGCACGACGCTAGACGTATGTGTGGCGTCTAAAGTCCTTAGCAGCGTACAGCCATCGTCAGTGCAGCTCTTCGCGTTCGCGTCCTCACTGTCTCGCGAGTCGCGCCGGTGAAGCTTTAGCGAAGTGCCGTCAATCCTCTGCACCAGCTCGGCGTCCTCTTGGGCACCGCCACAATCAGCACCAGCATGCAGAGCGCGGTCCAGCTCCTCCGGCGTGGCATCCAACGCCCTCACGCTCGCAACAGGCAGCCCCGCCGGACTCAGTTCCTGGTCTTCCGCCACAGCCGGATCGCCACCGCCACCTGCACCGTTCTTGCCTGAAGCCGAAGCGGCGGTGGCAGCCTCCTCGTGCTCCACGTGCGCCTTCCACTCCGAGGAAGCGTAAGCAGCATAGCTGCCTGCGAACACGACGGAGCCCTCGCGCAGCACCACCACCTGGTCCGCATGCGGCAGAAACTGTAGCTGGTACGTCGCTAGCACGCGTGTCTTGCCGGCCAGTGCACGCAGTACAACCTCGCCCATCACGCGCCGCCCAACGTGCGCGTCCAGCGCCGACAGCGGATCGTCCAGGACGTACATGTCGCAGTCCGCGTAGACGGCGCGCGCAAGGCTGACGCGCGCTTTCTGCCCGCCGCTCAGGTTGATCCCGCGTTCGCCGATCTCCGTCTGCATCCCTTGTGCCATCTGTTCTAAATCCGCATCCAGCTGACAGCTTCGCAGAGCGCGCGCAAGCCTCTCGCACACTGCCGTACGGCTGCCGCCGCGCTGCGAGAAGGCGGCGGTCCCAGACGCTTTCTCGGCGCACCGCAGCGGCGAGTACACTGGCGCCAATTCGCGGCCGAACGCACCATCGCCACCGGCCCCAGCGGCTGCAGTAGCCCGCGCGGTACCGTGCCGATGACCTTTGAAGAGCGTCACATTCGCCTCCAGTGTCGCCTGCATTATCCACGGCTGCTGCGGCACGTACGCCACCGACCGCGCCACATCCACGCGCCCCTCGAACCGATACGCACCGAGCAGCGTCGCCAGCAGCACAGACTTCCCGCTCCCTGTCGCACCGACGACCATCGTCAGCTTCCCGCGCGGAAACGAAACGCCCACGTCACGCAACAGCGCCTTGTCCTCCATCGCGTACAGCTCTCCAGCAGCATCACCGCTGTCCTCGTCCTCACCGCCCGTCAGTATCGCGTCACCGTCGCCATGCTCCGCAGCATCAGGCGCCGGCTCCCCATCACCTTCGCTTGTGGCAGGTGAAACAGCCGCCCTCCGCCACTGAAGCTCCACAGGCACGAGGCGGCGCAGCACCGCACACAGTATTCTCTCCGTCACGCGGCGCAGTCCTCCGTGTCGCGGTTTGTACACAGGCAGAGCGTTAGGAGACGACACAAGTACCTTTGCAGCGTTGACTGAAGCAGCGCTCAGCGTCTGCGCATCCCTGTCGGCAGCACCACCACCCGCCGCGCTGAACACGCGCTCTGCGTGCTCCAGAATGATGTGCGAGTCATCGCTTTCCAGGAACTGCGTGATGCGACCTGCCGAGACCGTGAACTTTGCCAGCGACGAGAACGCCTCGGGAAGCATCATGACTGGGAAGGTTATAGCGCTCACAACGGCGATAAGGGGGAGCACGACGGATGCATCGAGCCTGTGCCCGCTGAGGGTGTAGGAGGCGAGAACAGCGGCGATCATGAACGTCGGGGTGGAGAACACGCATGCCCATAGCCCCACCTGGCATATCTGCAGCCTTCGTCGGAACCGCAATTCCTCGGCCCGGGCGCCGGATTCGATCGCCGAGATGAACCTTGACTCCCATCCCATCGTCTTGACGACACGGATGCCAGAGAGCAGCTCGCTCGTGCGGCGCAGGCGCTGATCCGTGCAGCTCGTCAAGCTCTTTTGTGCGCCGCCCACCGCATTTGTTAGCGCAGCCTGCACAGGCAACGAAGCAGCAAAGAGTACCACAGCCGCCAGGGCACTCGGCCCCACGAGAACAAAGAGAAAGGCGACGTACAGCGTCAGCATTGACGGGGCCATCCAAAGGTACATCATCTGCATGGGAAATTCCTTTATGTTCTCTATGTCCGAGCTCGCCATCGTCAAGATGCGCCCGATGTTCAGGTCCGGCCGCGACAACTCATCCGGCGACACCGTCAGGCACTTCTCAAACACCAGTGCAAGTGCAGAGGTGCGCCAAAGGCTCGACAGACGCCGACTGCGGTGCATCCCTTTATTCACAAAGGCTGGCTGGGCGATCTTCAGGATCGCAAAGACAGCAAAGAAGAAGAGCCCCTGTGCACCCCGTCAAGTTCTTTGTTCGACTGCAGAAACAGCACGAACTGCTGTAGCAGCCATGGCGTTAGCACTTCGCACATCATGCCGCCAATCGAAGGCAGGAATACCGCCATCAAGTCGCCACGGAACGTGCGGAGCAGGGCCCTGAGCAGAGACGGCGCACGAGGCGGGCGTGGACACTCCATATCCGCAAGCCCACCTTCCGCAAGCGGGACCAGATCCCGCACGTACTCGCACGTGCACCGCGGCCGCCCGGACTGCACCTGATGGAACAGACGCTCGCCATGCACATACCCGTCGTGCACCACTTCAGAGTCAGCATCACCAGCCAGCCGCTCGCGGTACCGCGGCAGCGCGCTCTCAGCGTCCCACTCCACGCCTCCAACAAGTTCGTGAGGTGTGTCGCTCGACCGCACGTACCCGACCCAACGAAGCCGACCGTGCACACCGCCCTCACCACGGAACCTCACACGCGCTCGCTCGTTCACAGCGAGCACGCTCGCCCCTCCATAGGAGCTGTGACTGTCAAGATCACTACTCTCTCTAGCACCTACAGTGTCGCTGCCGTCCCTACCAGGAAGTGGAAGCGCCGCCTCCACACGCGAGCGCCACACATCACGCCCAGCGCGCACTTCCTCTTCGCGAAAGGCGCGACTCAGCAATGCACCGCAGTACACAGCGCGGTGCGTACGCTTCGGCACCGGCATGTAAGACTCCTCAAGACGCTCCCGCCATGCTAGTGTGATGTACGGGTCAAGCCAGCTCAGCCAGTACCGCGACACAGCACCGCTCAGCTCCTCCGGTGCCTCCTCCAGTGACCCGCGCACCGCAGCCCAGTCCGGCTCCTCGCCCCTGCTGCCGCTGACGTGTACTGGCGCCTTGGTAGGCAGGCGCCACAGCCGCCGATTCACCTCCGCAAACGAGCAGACGCCCTCGCTTTCGGACCCCGCCGCCTTTCCCGGCCGAACACTGCTCATGTGGCTGTTAGAGATGCGTGAGAGCCTGCCAGAATAAGTGCACTGGTGAAGAGTGCGAAAAGAGTGGCCCGTATGACAACCAAAGTGGCCTTTGGGTTTCGGCTGCGTCAACGGATTTCACATGCGAAGTGGAGAAGGAGAGCGCCGCGGCAATAAGCGCAGCCCGCGATCACCTGCTGGAGCGCCTGCCGCACAGAGGTCTGAGGAAAGCCACCCATATATATACATACATATACACAGGTCTTCACCTCTTCCAGCACCGTGTACTGGAGGTTTGCGCAGCGGCAACAGGTGCTTTCGGGAAGGAGAGATGGAAGCCCTGCGCGATGCCGCTTGCTGGAGCACAAGAGAGTCGCGCCTGCACCTGTCGCACGGGTGGTAAGCTCTGTGAGAAGCAGAGCGTCGCCTCATATACTGTAATGCTGCCGTTCCAAGGCAAATACGGCAAGATCATTACCAATGGGGTAACAGACGCACCGCTGCAATCGCACTACCCTGTCACCTCACAGCAACGCGAACACACACAAAAAAGGGGATGCCAGCGCACAGCGACTCGCTGTTGCGATTCACAATTCGCACCAAATTGATGAAAGGCAAACAAGACGGATGAGAGCGACCTATTATGCTATGCAGATGCTTAGCGGTAGAGCCGCCCAAGACACTCTGTAATCTCTCTGTCTGTGTGGGTATAGACACACAGCGGCTTTTCACGCGCGTTTCCATCCGAAAGAATGATAAGTGAACGGAGATTCCTTAGAATCGCACAAAAGACTGCAACGCGAACAAGCTAAAAAAATGAGACCCTTCGCAGGTCGATGCAGCGTCGGCTACGTTTTTCGACCAATTCCTCCAGAGGAGGGGCGGGAGGTTGAAGGGAAGACCGTCAGCGCACACAAGGCCTACACCCCACAAAGAATCTCTAAAACGAGATCAGAGAGGTAGGGGCAGCGTGGCCGCTAGCACTCGAGCATGCAGAGGTCCCTTTTCTTCTGGCGCCGATTCCTTCTCTGGACTCTGGGCAGCGGAGCCGGCAGAAGATGCAGCGCGCACACACACACACGCACAAGTATATGAGTATATATGTATGTGTGTGTGTATGTGTGCATACAACGAGGTGGTCACAGCTTCAACGAACGATCCAATGTTGGCCTCCGCCTCGGGCGCCGCCCCTTTGCCGCCGCAAGCCGCAGACCTTCCCCTTCTTCTCCCTCCCCAGTGCTCAACGCTACGCTCGCGAGCACGGGCGATGACGAGGTGCGGCCGGAGAGAGCGCCGAGGTGAGGTTATCCGCTGAGGCAGCCGACGCACACAGGCCAGGGCACCGACAAGTGGCTGCGCTCCCTCTCATGTGAGTTCCTCCAAGCACAGGCACGCGTGCGCGATTGGTGACGTGAGCACAGGCGGCACACGCAGCAGGCACGTGACGAGGACTGCTGAGCGGGGGAAAAGACGCAGAGGGGCGCGCCAGCAGCTGCTGAGAGTGTCTTCTGTTGGGGGAGAGGGAGGAGGGTGCGGAGGGCGCACCGCAGCTCACAGAGCGACGCGTGCGAGAGAAAAGGAGATCACCACTGCGAAGGCACGAGAGAAGGTGAGAGGCGGATGTCGTTGGGAAGGAGCGAATGAGGGACGAGGTAGACAGCAGCTTCGAACGGGCCCGCGTGTTTGCGCGCCTATGTGCGCGCGGAGGCTGAACCGAAGAGCGGCAAGGCGGAGAGGGCGGGGGGGGCAATTTTATCAAGAGGGAGAGGGGCGCGATGTGGTCACGACGAGGCAAAACGTCAGCCGAGAGCCTGGCAGAGCACGACAAGCAGACGCACTTCGTTGATCGCAGCGCTGTGCTGCTCCTCGCACGCCAATGTGAGTGACGCAGGTGCGCTGAATGACGCAGAGATGAAAGCGTTCGAGCGCACGTAGAGGCCGTGGAAGAAGAGCCGTGGCGTGCAAGCCCTTAATAGTGATAGCGATGCGCCACCACAAGGGGAAGGTCATGGCGAAAGGTCCGTCAGGCGTCGCACCGTGCGCGGACGCAGGAGAGAAGGGGTCAGAAAGAGAGAGAAGTGAGCAGAGCAAGCCCCTCATCAATGCAACATTTTGCCGCACACACACACCGTGCTGCCGCGCGATTTGGCCCACAATCACACACGATCTGGGCAGGCGCAGAGGTGGTGAAGGGCACGCGCCCGGCGCGTGTGCATCAGCGAAGCTACGACTGGGAGGCAGAGAGGGTGGCGTCGTCGTGATAAAGGAGGGGGGCTCTAGAGCGCGGTGGGACGGGGATGGGGGCCGGACAGCCGCGCTCGGTGAAGGGACACTCTCCGAGGGGCACATGCAGAGTGCCGCGAAGAAGCAGGTTGGGAAGGCCTCGTAGCTCCTTCCGAGCGGCTAGGAAAGCTGGTCGAGTCGGAGGGAGTGTGCAGGTACAGTGCGCGGGCGATCTCTGCGCGGAGACCACTACTGGCGGAGACCAGCACAAGCGAAGAGGCACAGTCTGCCCCTTTACCCTGCTGCCCTTCGCTTCGCCTCCCACCCTCCGCCACACCGTCGCAGCGCGTGCCCGTCGGCGCGGTGGCCGCCTCCGCCGAGAAACATCCTTTGCCCAGCCCCGCTAGAGTACACCTCAGCTCGTCACCTGTGCGCGGCGATAGCACGCACACACACACGCACGATTCCGCTGCTAACCGCGCGCCTTTTTTCGTCTCTCTTTAGTTTGCTGCGACCAATGGTTGCCTTTGCTGCACGTTGGCGCCCGTTCCACTCTCACGTGGGATATGGTCGCATAAGGGGGGAGGGGACCACCGGAAGCGTGCGAGGCGAAACCTAAAAAAGATAAAAGGGAAGAGGGAGGGGGCAAAGCCACGCTGAAGTGATCACGTACAAACGAGCCAATGCCTAACCTCTGAGGTGCAGAAAATCAGCATTGTCACCGTCGCCAGTTGCATAGGGGGGAGGGGTAACGATAGACAATAGGCCAGGATTGAGAGAGGTGGGGGCAGCTCGACTGTCCGCCTGTCAGCGCTGGGATCTCTTGTCCTTGCCGGGGCCCCCTCTCTGCCGCCCCGCTGCAGGCTGAGAAGGAGATGCAGAAGTCTACGGAGGATACAGATGGAGACGGGAGCGATCAAAACAGTAACGAGGGGACGAGCAGAGGAGGGAGACACACCTGCACAAGCGAGCGCGCATCGCAACAGAGGCATCATGTGGCGGCGTGGGCAACTTCACCGCCCGAGAGAGAAAGGAAGCGGCGGAAGTCCTGTCGGGCAGCCACAGCAGTCGATGCAGCCTCCTCCTCCCCCGCCCCCTCCGGTCATAAAGGGGGAAGAGAAGTCGCGCGCAGCATACGCCACCGCTTTGGTGCGCGCGTCTGTCGCTGCGCGCCTCCCTTTTCTTTCCTCTCTGCACACGCGTATCCGAGACAGGGCGGCAAGGGGGAGGAAAGAGTGCGCGGAATCACTGCGGAAGACGGCGCGTTGCCTCCCCCCTTTCACTCCCATCGCACCCGTGGCGTTTCCCTCTGCGGCATGCAGCACGCGTGGAGACGGTGGTCGAGCGGGAAAAGAGAGACAGAGAGAGGCGCCGGCAGAAAATGAAGCTGCGGAAGCGATCACAGCTCAACAGGCCACTGCAGCTCACTCCGTCTCCTCAAGCGCTGTCTGCCTCGTTGCCTCGTCTTCCTCTCGTGCCCTCAGCACAGCCCGCCCCACTGCCAAGGATGTCCATCGCCATCGCCACGCAGCTAAGAAACTCGCCGTGGCACTCCGCATGGCAGCTCAAAGGCCAGAGGAGGGGACGCTGCAGCCTGGCCCCGGCCAAACACAAAAAAACGCAGAAAAGAAGCGCAGAATGAGTCACAAAATAAAAAAGAAGCTTAAAGAACGCCTCCCACGAGGGAGTCGAGCCCAGAGACGATCTCAAAGGCTTTAGCGGGAAGGGAAAAGGGCGCCTGCGCACACGCCTGCTCCGGGGAGTAGAGAGCGCACGCACGCACACACACACTATAGAGAAAGAAAGAGAGATGAACGAGAGAAGGGATCGCATCCGTTAGAGGGCGGGAAAAAAAACGAGGAAAGGGGCAGCAGCCGTCAGGTTGGTGTCCAAGAAACGTACACAGGCGAGAGGTAAGCGAGTGCGCGTAGGTTGGGAGGGGGGCGAGGGGGGCAGCGAGAAGGCAAAGCGTAGGGCAGCAATGGGCAGATGCGCTGCCTGCGTGGGCCAAAGCCTCGGCACAATGCGTATCAGTCGCACTTGATTTCCTCCCACGCGGTGCAGCCGCCGGCTGCGGCCCCTCTCCCCATGCCGTCCCCCTGACCGCCTCTCCCTCTCCCCCTTCGCCGCCTTCGCTTTTTTTTCGCTGTGTCGTGAGCACAAAGAAGGAAAACGCGGTCGCTCTTTTTTTCGCTTGAGCGATCCGCTGTCGCCATGGAGCGGACCACAGAGAGAAATGGGGGGAGGGGGATGCGCGGGTTCGAGTGTCCGTGTCAGTGTAGGGGGTGAGGGGGCAACAGCCAAATCAGAAACAAAAGAGGGGCAGAGAGGTGCCACACCGCCTCATGCACACCATCGCACCATCATAGAGAGAGAGCGCCTCCCCCCGCCCGCCCTCCTCGCTCTAGGCTGCGGACGGTGTGGCTCCCCGCGCCCACCACAATGTGGCGCCGGATGTATTTGCGCGAAAAGGGGGAGAAGCAGAGAGAAAGGGTAAAAGAAAAGGCGCGAAGGCACCAGCGAAGAATGAATAGAAATTTCAATGATGAAGCACCCTGCATCTGCGAGCGAAGAGTCGCGCCACGACGAAGGCGCCGAGAGACGACGAGTGGCCGTGCGCACATACGCATGCAAAGAAAGCGCGAGGAGACGGAAAGGAGAGCGGAACAGAGAGGCGCAATGCAGACGAAACAGAATCAGCAGTCCGTCGCAGCCTGAGCGGCGCCGCCATCGAGCCCTCTCTTGTTCTTTCCCCTCGCTCTCCACCGCCGCGGTGTGCACTGGCACACCTCCTCGGCCTCCTCCGCGGCACACAAGCGCCTCTCTTATCCTCGCACACAGCCGCACACACATCCACCACTCTTTCCACATCCACGACGCCTCCGGTGTCGCCTCTTCATCCGATGGCGGCAGCGCACAACGGCGTTGCGCGGCCGCAACACGAAAGCTACACGGAGGAGAGAGGGGAGGTGAGGGAAGGGGCGGAGAAAGCGAGCTGTGCCGAAAAATGCCAAGTACAGCCGAGTGCGCTCAGCAGGGCGATGGAGGCCCGCAGACGACGGCGGGACAGGCGACAGAGGCGTCAGAAAATACGCGTCTCGCCGAAGCCTACGGGCCGTGAGCTCGGAGCACACAAGCGCGTCAGCGCCACTCTCTTAGCAAGAGAGCACGCCTCAGCGGCCGAAGCAGCAGAGCGCACAGAGCTAAACAGAAGAAAACGAAGCGCTGATGAACGAATAGAATAGAGGCACACGAGCGAAAGAGCACCGCAAGGCGCTTCAATGCCTTCTCCGCGCCTTCGTGCGCTGCTCTGAGTCCAAGCCCGCCCCCGCCAGCACGCGCACTCAGCAATGTGCAGCGCGCTTCGTTCGACACGGCCCTTTCGCTCACTCGCCCACTCTCTCTCGGTCTGCGTCCGCGTGAGCGACATCACAGGCTCTGCCAGATGCGCAGACGCACACAAAAGCACAGCCAGTGCCCCTCACCTCACAAAGCAGAGGTGGGCGCGCCACTACACCCCGCACCAGACCGGGCGCGGCGGCCAGTGCGTGTATACACCACAGAGAGAGGGCGTTTCCAGGGTGCAGCCAGCAGCGACACAAATGGCGAGGAGGAAAACACCGACGACGAGCAAATCGCACGAAAACGTCAGACAGACGGCGCGAGTGCTGATGAAGCGCACGTCACCCCGCTGAGACGGGAAGTCGAAGGCACCCGCGGAAGCAAAGCAGCAATGGGCAAAAACGTTTTGGTGCGCAAGAGGAAGCGCGGCGTTGGGGGTGGAGAGGGGTGGCGCAGAAGCGCGTGACCATATCGGGAAAGAATGCGGAGGAGGTGAGTGAATCCAGCGTGCAGTGTGCACCAAACACCTCCGTGTCGGGGGGCGGGGGGGCAACAACCTGCTGCAGGGCAGAAGGAAGACGAAGAGGGTCTGGTATGTGCGGTAGCGATCGACTCTTTCCTGGAGGCGCACCTGAGCGCGTGCGTGAGCTCGCGCGCCCACGCATCCCACTCGTTTCTCAGCACCCGGAGAATCGACGAGAGTCGCCGATAGGCGCCCGAAGGCGTGGCACGGCCACACGTGCACATGCACCGAGCAGAAAAGGCAACCACTCCGCAGCTGCGGAGTACACCAACACAGAGAGAGGCAGCTGAGTACGGGTGCCACAATCTCACCGTCAGACGCCAGCCTCAGACAAGCATCGCACTCGCAGCAGCCAGCACCATCGCGAGCACGACGCCGGCAGCGGCAGTCTCTACGGGAATTACAGCCGCATCCCCACCGCTCCGCCTCACGCACAGACCAGCAGCAGTGAGCAGGTATCCAGGGCTGCACACACTGCAGCGCATGGGACTTCCCGGAATGCACGATTCACACTTCGGCACCACGCACAGGGTCGGGCAGGGCGTGGTGGTGGGCGCCGCTGTCGTAGTCGTGGTGGTGGGTGCCGCTGTCGTAGTCGTGGTGGTGGGTGCCGCTGTCGTAGTCGTGGTGGTGGGTGCCGCTGTCGTAGTCGTGGTGGTGGGTGCCGCTGTCGTAGTCGTGGTGGTGGGTGCCGCTGTCGTAGTCGTGGTGGTGGGTGCCGCTGTCGTAGTCGTGGTGGTGGGTGCCGCTGTCGTAGTCGTGGTGGTGGGTGCCGCTGTCGTAGTCGTGGTGGTGGGTGCCGCTGTCGTAGTCGTGGTGGTGGGTGCCGCTGTCGTAGTCGTGGTGGTGGGCGCCGCTGTCGTAGTCGTGGTGGTGGGTGCCGCTGTCGTAGTCGTGGTGGTGGGTGCCGCTGTCGTAGTCGTGGTGGTGGGTGCCGCTGTCGTAGTCGTGGTGGTGGGTGCCGCTGTCGTAGTCGTGGTGGTGGGTGCCGCTGTCGTAGTCGTGGTGGTGGGTGCCGCTGTCGTAGTCGTGGTGGTGGGTGCCGCTGTCGTAGTCGTGGTGGTGGGCGCCGCTGTCGTAGTCGTGGTGGTGGGTGCCGCTGTCGTAGTCGTGGTGGTGGGTGCCGCTGTCGTAGTCGTGGTGGTGGGTGCCGCTGTCGTAGTCGTGGTGGTGGGCGCCGCTGTCGTAGTCGTGGTGGTGGGTGCCGCTGTCGTAGTCGTGGTGGTGGTGGTCACCATAGTATCATTGCATGGCAACATGGTCGCACAGTTGGGCAAGCGATGCTTGACGTCGACGCCCACGAGCAGAGTTGGGCGCTCCTCCCAGGCAGCCGGAACGCAACCGCAGAAGTTGTTGTTCTGCAGGCCCAATCGCTCAATAGACGGCATGTCGGCCCATGACGCCGGAAAGGAGCCATACAGGCGGTTCCGCTGCAGGTGAATCTGCTGAGTCTTCGGCATCGCACTCCATGCCTCGGGAAGAGTGCCATTGATCTTCGTGCCCGAGATGCTGATGACCTCGAGGGAGGGCATTGAGCCCCACTCAGCCGGCAGCGTCCCCGTAATATTAGTGAAACTGAGTGTCAGCAACCGTAGCGAACTCATCGAGCTCCACGAGGCAGGTAGCGTCCCACTTATGTTCGCGTAGCCAAGGTTGATCGTCGTCACTCTCTGCAGCTTAGACCAGCTGCTCGGCAGTGTTCCTCTCATCCCTTCTCCCTGATTCATGAGGGTGATCTGATCAATCCTGACCTTCGAGTAGTCGACCGCCTCCGGCATTTCGGGAAGAGTGCCCACAGCAGAGACGCCAGAGGTGAGGAAGGTGACGTTCGAATTAAAGCACGCAACGCCATCCCACCGACAGAAGTCACTCCCGGTCCACCCCAGCGATGGCATGGCAGAAGCGAACGCCCGCATCACCTTCAGCGTGTTCGACTTCTCCGAATCACTCATTCCAGACGAAGCCGATGCGCCAGCCAAACCGCTCTCCAACAAGACGTTGCCCTCAACGACACCCCATGGCTCCGCCGCCCTGGCACGGGCCACCGGTGCAGCAAGCACGAAGAGCAGCGCAGCCGCCACAGCAATCCCAATCGCCGCCACACGAGGGCACGACTGAGCCATGGGAAACAGGAGAGGAGACGGAGGGGTAATATACAGTCAGAAGGGTGCGCCAAGACGATGGCAGCGGCACCGCTTCGGGATGGGCAGCGTAGGTACACGCGAGAGTCGCTGCCGCAATGGAGCCTCCCTTCTTCGGGCACGGAGCCGCAAATCACACCACAGAGGGAAAAGAGAGCACGAGAGAAGAGCCAACACTGCGCGTACAGGCGCGGTGATGTGTTGGGGGGGAAGCGGGGAGGGGGGAGGGCGCAAGCGGCGAAGCTCTTCCTTTACGTTATCAACAGTTATGGTACAAAAAAAAACAGAGCAAGTCAATGGGACCGCTGAGAAGACGCCTGAGAGTCAGCGGCGGAGAGGGGCGAGAGAGTCGCCTGTAGCGGCGGTGCGAGGAGGGGGAGAGTGGCATTGGAAGGAAGCATACGGGAAGGGCGCGAGATGCCGAGTGAATGGTGGGACGTGGAGCACGACAGCGGTGCCGGCGCGGCGTTGAAAAGCACGGTAAGGGCAGCAAGGTGGGACAGAAAGGAAGGAGGTAGTGGAGGGAGAAGCAGCGCACACAGCGTGGCGTCCATGGAAGGCCAGCATGCAATGCGCTTCGTATGAGGCGCGGGCCTCACCGCAAAGGCGGCAAGATGGCTTTGCACACGCGCGCACACGAAACGAGGCAGCGAGAGCGCGAGCAGCCAACGCCACAGGCGCGACGTCCCTCTTTGCTTCGCTCTCGCTCCGGCAACGGCAGTTTCCGAAGGTGCAGAGCACCGTCCTGGTAGTATTCCCCTTCCCCTGCGCACTCCACGGGCGCAGAGACAGATCCCGCACGCACGCATTCTTGCCGCTCCCTCCCGCTCCTTTCTCCGCACGCGAGCACATCCGCCCCTTCCTCTTCCACAGGCACACACACACATGCTCCGCGCTACAGTTTTCTGAAGCTCATCGCGGTGACCTTCGCCACCACCCCTCCCCTTCTCCCCTGCCAGTCCCTGGCAGACGGCACTCGAGTCGGGCGCCATGACGCCCAGCGCGAGGTGGTGGTGGTGCACAAACGCACGCGAGGCAGCGAGAGAGGAGGGTGGGGGAGGCGGTGAGAGGAAACGTAAGGCGGGCGGCAAAGCACGGCGATTTCTCTTTCGGGTGCTTCATCGCTTTTTCGCACATGCGCACGCTTTCCTTCGCTTCCTTTACCCTCTGCGTGAGTGGACAGCGGCGGGGGATGTCCACTGCAGTACCGGTGGCATGCAACCCCATCTGCGACCGACTGCTCTGCGTCTTTCACCACGGCTGTGCGCACGCCCACGCAGCTTCATGCGCGTACACCCGGCATTTGTCAGCGTTCGGTCCACCTGGTGGAAAGGCGTAGGCACAGCGTGAGGATGTCGAGTCTCTCTCTGCAGAATGGCGCCGGTTAGTCTCAGTGAGTACGGGCACTCGTCAGCCCGTTTCCTCTCTCCACCGAGAAAGAGTGCGGGAGATGCAGAGGAGGGGGGTAGGGGGCGATACGATTCGGCCTTCGTTCGTCGTGTGGTGCGCGGAAAGGGAGGGCAGGAGCACGGCGGAGAGGGGGGAGAGCGGGAAGAGGGGGGGCGGAGAAAATGCCTTCATGTGCCCGCCCGACGGTCACGCATGCGTGCAGCCGAGCGTTGATTTACGCTGGGCTACTGCAGAGGTGTGATGGCAGAGGAGGAGAGCCGAAGTCGGGTGTCGGACGTCAGAAAAGCTCAATGCAAGGCGAAAGAGAGAGGGGGGTGGCGAATCGCAGCGAAGAGTCGGGGAAAGAGGGCGGAAGATGAAGAAAAGGGCAACGGTAAACAAAAAGGCGCAAGAAAGAAATATCCACACGCCGCCCCACGTGGGCCTCGGCGTAACGATGCAGACTCGGCCGACTCCGCCGCAACAGGGCGCTGCACCTCTTGCCCCCTCCCTCTTTCTTTCCCTGTTGGTCGAGGAGGGGGGCGCGCACGCGGCTGCGGCTCATTCGTTCTGTCGCCTCTGTCTGCGCTTGTGTGGGAAGGAGGAAGAAAAGGGAAGACGCAGAGGGCAGAGGCGTTGGCGTAGAGAAGATAACGGTCGCTGTGTGTGAGGGGGAGGGAAGGGGACGGATTCGCAGAGACCTGCGCTCAGTGTCCAAGGCACTCCGTCACCGCGGCCATCAGAGCCTCTTCCCGCCTCGTGAGGGCCACCAAAAGGAAGAAAAAGGCGGAGGCTGAGCAGCAGCAGCAGCAGCCGGAGAAGAGAGAGAGACATATGTGAGGAGACGATCACCAGCCGCAATGAGAGAGGCAGCCGATGAAGCACACACGCACACCGCTACGAAGAGCACTGTGCCCGCTTGAAGAGAAGGCCCCCCATCGCGCACGCCCCGCCGCACCGAGAGAGGCGCCTGTTGCACCGAAGGTCTCGAGTACCCCTGCAGCAACCACACGTGCGCAGAAGGCTCTCTCTCCTGGCACCCAATCGCCATCATCCAGCTGCCTCGCAGCACCGCTGTGGGGCCGAAGAAAAGAATAGCAGCGGCACACCCCTCCTCCCGCCTACTCGCCATCAGCCCTACCGCTCACGCGTGCCTTGAGCCCGGCAGGGCAGGAAAAGCCGTTCGCTTGCGCATGTGCGCGGTGAGATCGCTCGGGGTGCGGCACAACGACGACGACGGAGAGGAAGAGAGGGGGAAGGGGGCTGGCGCAGAAACGGGAGAATCCGGGGGGAGGAGGTCAGGCAGTCGTGGAGAGGCGTTGAGGAAACCAGCGCACCACAGCGAAGAGGCTCAGGGGAGGGCACGTCGTCGTGAGGCCAAAGGTAGGGGCTGAGACCGATGCGAGAACGAAACAGACACGAGGGCGACGGAGGGGTGCACGGAAGTGGAGCAGAGAGAAGCTGTGCGGCCGGGAAGAGGCCGAAAATGAGACGGGGGGAGCCGTGCCGGCAGCCATGCCAGTCGCGCCAGACGAAGCGAGACGGACGCGCGCTACAGTCGGTTGGTGGCGACGCAGCCATGAGGGCGCGCAAGAGGCACAGAGAAGAGGAAAGAAAAAGAGAGAGAACGAGCAGAAAGCGAGTCGCGCAACGATCGAGACAAGCGGGGCGCGGCGGGGACGAAAACAGCGACTGAAGGGCGCCTCAAGTCGGGCGTTTCGACGTGCGCGTTTACGAGGCAGTGGGGAGGAAGGAGGAGGAAGCTTAGGGGGAGGGGGGCTGGCAGTGGGCGAAACTTCCGAAAGAAGCAGCCGCCATCCGATCCCTCGACTCCGCCGCGTTCGGCACGTGCGCGAGCGAAAGGCGCCACAGACGGTCAACACGACGCGCACTCCAGCAAAGGGTGGGGAGAGGGGGGAGGCAGATAATGAAGAAACAAGAAAGGCGTCAGCACTTTCTCGCAGAGCATCTACATCCTACCCATCAATGCCTGCAGGGCTCCGTGACGGTTACCCATCCTGGCATATCTAGTCCTTTCTCACTCGCGGCGGCTTCCGGGGTCGCGACCACGCAGGCGCGTGGCTGCGCAACCCAAGAGCAGGAGCCGCGCACGGACGAGCGACCAGAGAGCAGGCGTGTGGTGTAACGCTTAAGGACGCGCAAGCAAAAGAGGCGGGAGGTGGAGAGCATGAGGCTCACCTGCAGTACGGGGGCGGACGGGGGGTGAAGAGGTACATCAAGCCACCCTCCAGAGCACAAACAACGGCCAAGCGAAATGAAACAGGGGAGAAAGAGAGGCTGAAGACAGCCAGTTCGAGCGCCAGCGGGTGGGAAAGAGGCCGCGACAGAGAGACACGACGAGCTCCACGAAAAGTGCTGCTCGCGTACGCGGAGAAAAGGGGGGGACGCGCGCCAGTGGTCCAGCGTGCATGCGCTGGTACAGATGTCTCAGCTTCCACTACGCACTACAGGACAAGGGGCGCATAAGCTATCACGGGGGTGGGGCTTGTACGCACTTCCACACACGCCTCGCGTCCTCTCGGCGCAGCAGACAAGACCTAAAGCGACGATAGTGAGAAGAAGCGATTCAGAGCTTGAGCGCCACCGAAGAACGGGGAGGAGAGCCCAACACAGCAAAAAAAACATATATGCGTGTCTAAAGGCGAAGAGGCGAACGAAGGCGCTGTCCCGTTGCCTTTGAAGGAGGAGGAGGGAGGAGAGGGGGCAGTGTGGCCGCAGGTACTCGAGCATACAAAGGTGCCTTTTCTTGTTGGGCCGATTTCTTCTCCGGGCCGCGGGCAGCGAAGCCGGCAGAAGACACAGCGAGCGCGCAACAGTCTTGCCGGCTTGCTGATGCCTTTGCTATGAGGCTCACTTGCCAGCCGAATGAGCGGAAACAATTACAGCGGCGCGGTCGCTGCTGAGGCGAGCACAGGCGCAGCGGTTGAAATGAATACACATACGGGAGTGAAAGTGCCGTAATGAGGAAGAAAAACGGGTGCGGCAAACAGCGGCAGGCGGATCTACGGTAATCAGCACGGATGTGCACAGGCGGCAAGGGCCATCCACGCACCACAGCGCACCCGCATCCGCCCACTGTAATCAATGGGCTCGAGTGCAGCTGCAGGCATCCGGCGCGGACTCGGACTCGAGTATTCTCAACCTTTGTTCTCGTGAGAGTGCGCACACCCTGACCCTTCAGAAGTAAACTAGTCCCCACCAGAGAATGGAGCCGCACATTGCCGCTCTTTCGCTTCACATCTGCCGCCCTCGACCATACCGGAAGGCTTGTGCGTGATGCGGCTGATCGCCAAGGAGCTGTCTACACTTATCAAAGCTGCAGATTTCACACCTCCTCAGGCACTTTCTCTGAAGCCAAAGACTTCGCTGTAAGGCGCAGCTGGCAGCTTTCGGGCAGCGATGCCCAGCGCAGAAGTCGTAAGGGTCCTACGCTTACTCTCAGCCGCCCCTCTTCCCAGCACTTGCGCTGGAGCCGCTCCGCAACTACACGGGCACGAGAGCAGCAGCAAGCAGGCCAAGGGACGTGGCTACAGCGGCAGCCCAAGTCGGTGGAGAGGCAAAATCACCGTCGGGGCGCTTCATGCACCATTGCGCCGCTGTTACCACGTAACTGGAGGAGCACACATCACACCGCGTTGGATGCCCTCGCACGCACATGACGCAGTGCGGCACCTCGCACTCAGAAGGTGCTTCCGTCGTCGTCGTTGTCGTTGTCGGCGTTGGCGCTCCCGTCGTCGTCGTTGTCGTTGTCGGCGTTGGCGCTCCCGTCGTCGTCGTTGTCGGCGTTGGCGCTCCCGTCGTCGTCGTTGTCGGCGTTGGCGCTCCCGTCGTCGTCGTTGTCGGCGTTGGCGCTCCCGTCGTCGTCGTTGTCGTTGTCGGCGTTGGCGCTCCCGTCGTCGTCGTTGTCGGCGTTGGCGCTCCCGTCGTCGTCGTTGTCGTTGTCGGCGTTGGCGCTCCCGTCGTCGTCGTTGTCGGCGTTGGCGCTCCCGTCGTTGTCGTTGTCGGCGTTGGCGCTCCCGTCGTCGTCGTCGGCGTTGGCGCTCCCGTCGTCGTCGTTGTCGGCGTTGGCGCTCCCGTCGTCGTCGTTGTCGGCGTTGGCGCTCCCGTCGTCGTCGTTGTCGGCGTTGGCGCTCCCGTCGTCGTCGTTGTCGGCGTTGGCGCTCCCGTCGTCGTCGTTGTCGGCGTTGGCGCTCCCGTCGTCGTCGTTGTCGTTGTCGGCGTTGGCGCTCCCGTCGTCGTCGTTGTCGGCGTTGGCGCTCCCGTCGTCGTCGTTGTCGGCGTTGGCGCTCCCGTCGTCGTCGTTGTCGGCGTTGGCGCTCCCGTCGTCGTCGTTGTCGGCGTTGGCGCTCCCGTCGTCGTCGTTGTCGGCGTTGGCGCTCCCGTCGTCGTCGTTGTCGGCGTTGGCGCTCCCGTCGTCGTCGTTGTCGGCGTTGGCGCTCCCGTCGTCGTCGTTGTCGGCGTTGGCGCTCCCGTCGTTGTCGTTGTCGGCGTTGGCGCTCCCGTCGTCGTCGTTGTCGGCGTTGGCGCTCCCGTCGTCGTCGTTGTCGGCGTTGGCGCTCCCGTCGTCGTCCTTGTCGGCGTTGGCGCTCCCGTCGTCGTCGTTGTCGGCGTTGGCGCTCCCGTCGTCGTCGTTGTCGGCGTTGGCGCTCCCGTCGTCGTCGTTGTCGGCGTTGGCGCTCCCGTCGTCGTCGTTGTCGGCGTTGGCGCTCCCGTCGTCGTCGTTGTCGGCGTTGGCGCTCCCGTCGTCGTCGTCGGCGTTGGCGCTCCCGTCGTCGTCGTTGTCGGCGTTGGCGGCGCTCCCGTCGTCGTCGTCGGCGTTGGCGCTCCCGTCGTCGTCGTTGTCGGCGTTGGCGCTCCCGTCGTCGTCGTTGTCGGCGTTGGCGCTCCCGTCGTCGTCGTTGTCGGCGTTGGCGCTCCCGTCGTCGTCGTTGTCGGCGTTGGCGCTCCCGTCGTCGTCGTTGTCGGCGTTGGCGCTCCCGTCGTCGTCGTTGTCGGCGTTGGCGCTCCCGTCGTCGTCGTTGTCGGCGTTGGCGCTCCCGTCGTCGTCGTTGTCGGCGTTGGCGCTCCCGTCGTTGTCGTTGTCGGCGTTGGCGCTCCCGTCGTCGTCGTTGTCGTTGTCGGCGTTGGCGCTCCCGTCGTCGTCGTTGTCGGCGTTGGCGCTCCCGTCGTCGTCGTTGTCGGCGTTGGCGCTCCCGTCGTCGTCGTTGTCGGCGTTGGCGCTCCCGTCGTTGTCGTTGTCGGCGTTGGCGCTCCCGTCGTCGTCGTTGTCGGCGTTGGCGCTCCCGTCGTTGTCGTTGTCGGCGTTGGCGCTCCCGTCGTCGTCGTTGTCGGCGTTGGCGCTCCCGTCGTTGTCGTTGTCGGCGTTGGCGCTCCCGTCGTTGTCGTTGTCGGCGTTGGCGCTCCCGTCGTCGTCGTTGTCGGCGTTGGCGCTCCCGTCGTTGTCGTTGTCGGCGTTGGCGCTCCCGTCGTCGTCGTTGTCGGCGTTGGCGCTCCCGTCGTCGTCGTTGTCGTTGTCGTCGTCATGCAAGCGTTTACCGTGGCGCAGTCAGCGGCAGCGTTTTTAGAGTCGACCACCACCTGAAAGGACGCCTTCCTCCACGAGTCCGGCACACACCCGCAGAAGTTGTTATCTTTCAGCGAGAGCTTTCTCAATGACGGCATCTGCGCCCATGCGTCTGGAAGACTGCCGCTGAGTTCGTTCTGATGCAGCTGAAGAATGTACAGAGCACCCATCGAGTTCCACTCCGGCGGTAAAGTGCCACTGAGCTGAGCGCCGTACAAAACGAGCGTGCTGAGCGCGCTCATCGAGCTCCACGAGGCGGGCAGCGATCCAGAGATACTCGTGCTTGTTAGTGAAATGAACTGGATCTCGCGAAGCGCGCTCCACGACTCCGGGAGGGTGCCCGATATGCTGGTGAATCCCATGTTGATGCTGACGAGGTGCTGCAGCTTTCCCCAGCTGCTGGGCAGCGTGCCACGGATCCCGGCACGTTGATTGAAGAGATTGATGGTGGTGATCATAACGCTCGAGTAGTCTACGTCATCCGGCAAATTCGGAAGAGTGCCCTCCGTTCTGAAGCCGATGCTGAGAAACGATACGGTCGACTGATAACATGTGATGCCCTTCCACTGACAGAAATCCGTCCCAGTCCACTCCAGCGACGGCATCGCTTCCGCAAAAGCCTGCAGAACCCTCAGCGTGTTCATCTGCTGCACCTCCATAAAGCTGTATGACAGTCCATCGCCATCCGCAGCAGCAGCAGTAATGGCGAGCGTCGGCATCTGGACTTCAAAGGGCAAAGGCAGATCCACAACGACGGCATCAGCTACTGGTGCATAGGATATGAGTAGCATGACGACGGCGACAGCACTCAGTGCTGCAGTCGAGAACGCGTAGCAGAGACGTCGCGGCATATTGAAGAGTGTCACAGGGAAGGAGAGAGAGAGGACAGCGGGGGAGGGTAAATAGAAAGGGGCCGCCTTTACGAACGGCGATGTGTAAACGATGCGAAGGGATGAGTAGGCCTCTCACAAAAATATCTATGAGCAAAGGCTCACACAGCACTAACGCTCACACGACGGAAGAGATGAAGGACAAAGAAACAAGCAAAACAACGCTGAGGTGGCTACTACTAACGCTGTTGATAATGCTGCCGGGGTGGCTGGCGCAGCCACGTGGCGCAGAAATATGAGAGGCGGGGGGAAGTCACTTAGGCGCAGGAAAGAGGATGCTCATGCCAACGTCGGCGGCACGTGCGCGAAGCGGTGGGAGTGCACACCGGAAATGGACCAAGCGAAAGAGGAAATGGGGGGGTAAGCAGAGTGCGGCGAAGCAGCGTGAAGTCAGAGGAGGCGTGTCAAAGTGTGGGGCGTAAAACGAGGCGAATACTGCAGGTGGGCCTTACTGTGCGAGTGCGTGCAAAGGGAGTTGATGTGCGTGACGCATGCGGCACAGGACCGCAGTCAGGAGTGGCCGCGGTGGCAGCAACGATGAGAGAATCGCAGCGTGCGTGCAGAATAGAGAGAGGGGGTGGGGGGAGCGCTGAAGTCGTGTTTGGCAGCACTCTGTCGAAGCGAAGAGCGGCGGCATATGCGGCAGGATGAGATGAGGGATGTTCGAGGGACAAGCGAAGACAGGCGAGGGTGCATAGGCATAGTCCTCTCTGTCGCCTCCTGCTGTCTCTCTCTCTCGCTACAGAGTCGCACGCAGCCGTGGATGTGTGTCATTCATATTTGCTGGCACGTCACTCTCTAACTGAAAGGCTTGCAGCCATACGCCTCCTTCAAAGAGACCTATTCGATCCCTCTCGCGTCGTCTCTTCTGTGCCTCGCGAGAGATCACGAAAGGGTACTTCCGACTACTCCATGGCCTCCTTCGCCGGTGTGGCGGCGTCGCACCCCTCCCCTCTCCCCTCTCCTTCCCCAGTTGCCACCGGGGCCCCTTTAGGACACTTATTGCGTGCATGGCTCCTTGCATTGATTTTTGGTTGGGGGAGGGGGAGGGGGGGCGGTCGCCTGTTTTACATCACACCTCCTCCAGTTCGCTCTCTGCCGGAGAGGGAGTGCGTTATGCGAGGTCAGGACGTTTGGATTGCTGCAACACAGAGCGAGAGAGAGGGGGGAGGAGAGAGCGGAAGAGCGAAGCGGCAAGCAATCGAAGAAGTTTTTAAAAGAGGCCGAATATCTCGAAGCTAAAGGAAAAGCACGCGAGCGATGGCCGG
Source organism: Leishmania martiniquensis (assembly GCF_017916325.1). Taxonomy (NCBI): domain Eukaryota; phylum Euglenozoa; class Kinetoplastea; order Trypanosomatida; family Trypanosomatidae; genus Leishmania; species Leishmania martiniquensis. The sequence continues at coordinate 753,144 of NC_090166.1, forward strand.
TGCAGTGAGCCAAAGAGGCACCTCTCCCCTCTTTTCGTTTCCTGTTTCTGGCTCGCTTCACTGCCCCATTAGCTCCTGCGACGGATGAAGTAGAGGGGCGATGTGCTATAAGGCATGGAACGTCGCGGCACTTCTGTGTGGTGTGCCATGATGCAGCAAACGCGCAAGACAATCCAGTCATCGTAATCTTCGTCGCGTCATCCTCGCGGCGAATGGGGGTTGAAACGCGCCACGCAGCGAAAGAGGGGGGAGGAGGCACGGAAGAAAATGTCCGTCTCACGACTGAGCGCAATAAGAGTGAAAAGACAAGCCAAGTCAACGCCCGTAGTCAGCTGCGGACATGTGCGCATCTACTCACTGCTCGCAACACTCGTCTGAGTCCCCAGTGCCGCTACGATCATGAGTAGCCACCATTCACAAGTAATCCTATGCGCACTCCCGCTTCCACACACGCACACACACATACACTGCCGCCCAGGAGAACAACAAGAGCACGAGGAGAGCAGCCCATGTAACAAAAAAAGGGGGGCTGGCTTAGCCAAGTATGCCAGAGCAGCACAGTGCTAAACTAAAGGAGCGTGATACAGAGGTGGAAAGCAACGGCGGCAATTGGGCGTAGAGCGAGCTGGAAGCGGAACGCGTTTCAGGGCAGCACAGCCACCGTAAGAAGCTCCAGAAAGGGCAGAACAAAAGCGAGGCAAGCGAAGGCGCCGCCACCCGCCAAAGTGGTGCGGTGAACGAAAAGGAGGAGAACCGGAAGGAGACGGGGGGGGGTCGGCGCTTCTGCAGCGAATATTTTGCCGCTTCGAATGGTGCATCAGTGGAGGGGCATGGCTGCGCGGTGCAGAGGAGACGGGCGCTGGGGGAGGTTACGCCCCGCATGAGACGGGGAAAGCGGCTGCTTCACTCGCTTCCTCAATAGCCTTCTTCAACACCCACGAGCATGAGTGCATCGCCCAAATGCTTTTTTGAGTGCTCTCGGCCACCTCGCAGCTGCCGCCTTCGCCGCCGGGAAGGTCGACAACACGGGGCGTGGGGGGAGGGGGAGGGGGAACAGTGGACACAAAGTGACGGTGCACAGTCCTTCTCCTCGAGGAAGCGCCGCGGGTACGGAAGAAAATATATCTCTAGATGGATAGAGAGATATGTGTGTGTGTGTCACAGCGAAAGCGGGAAGAAAAGCGCCAACAGAGAACAAAAACGTCGGCTGATCAGAGAGGCGAAGCGAGCGGCTCATTCATGCGCCGCTTTCCGCTCCCTCTCCCGTTTTGTTCGCAGCCCTCCTCAAATGCGCAGGCGCATCAGTCAGCGCCGAAAAAGGGGGAGCGGCCGGCGCACGCGCTTAGGCAGACGCGGCATATACATCCGCGTTCTTTTACGGCGGTATCTACGCCTTGTTCATGGGGCGCTGGAGTGCGGCGATACGCAAAGAAAAAAAATCAACAGAGAAAGACAGATAGACTAGACGAAGCTGAACTGAACACTCTTAGCACCGAAGACGTTGTGAGGGGGCGAGGAAGAAACGGCTGATACTCGCCGTGAGTTGGATACGTGCACACTGACACACAAGAAAACGAAGAGCACAGACGCAACGAGGAGCGCCCGCAGCTGAGAGAGACGGACGGAGTTTACAGCCCACATGAAGGTGCCTCAGAGAGGGCTGCTGTGCCAAGGAGGCATTGCCTTGTACTCTTCTTCAGCAAACCTCAAAACGCGTGCGACAATCCGCCTTTTTGTGCTTTACCTCTGCTGGGCCCATGCACGTGCCATCGTGCAGCGTCCGCAGTAGCGCCTTTTCTTGCTTCAGCCTGTCGATTAGGCCGATAATGATGGGCAGGCGCACACCGTGGAGGCTGGGGAGATCGGTCACCACCCTCCACGACACAGAAAAACCTGCAGCAAACGCTTGCTTCGCCCGGCGCGTCCGCGTCCGCCATACGAAGGCCCCGCGCGACGCAGACGCCGCACATTTCGCACGCCCCCGCGCCTTTGTCGCCCACGGGAGTGAAGTCACTCGCGCCTTGCACGTCGCTCACCCCCGACCCTCTCGCTTTCCCCACGCCGTGCTCTGATGCGATGCACCTTGCCGGCCGTCGCGGGCACTGCATGCACAGAGCGCCTTTGCACCCGCTCGCACGCCTCACGACGGCGCGGCTGTCGCAACGGGGGGGACTCGCCGCCTTCCCTCCCCATTCCCACCGGTGCGGCCGGAGGGCCGCCTGCGGGGGTGGCTTGGCCACGGGTGCCGCGGCAAGCGGGGGGTGATGCCATGCCTCGGTGGCCGCAGCGGGATTCGCCCCGCACGTGAGCCCGCCTTCTATTCGCAGGAGGGGCGGCCGTGCCGAGGGGAAAGGGGCCGCGCACAGAGATGCTCCCTGGAGCAGAGAAAGTGCAGCTGACCGCCCTGAAGAAGCGCTCAAGGCACCGGAAGAGACACCAAAGCCAATCTCACATCACTTCCTGGGCGCGGAAGCGCGAAGAAAACACCGCGCGAGGCGGGGTAGCGGGGCTCCTGCGCCACTTGAAGCTCGAATGCGCTTACTCGTGCAGGCGCGAGCGCACGTGGGGGTGTCAAAGCCGTGCCCCCCCCCGGGGGCAGGCTGCTGGTCATACGGCAGCTATCCGAATAATTCGCTGATGTCGCCCAAGACTCGGCCAAAGACGTGCCGATGCGATTACTTTCGCACCGCAAAGGGCGCTGCGCTCGTGAGAGCTCATCACCTCCTCTCAGTAAAAGCAAAAGTCGAAAGGCTTCGCTCGGCGCCCCAGACCCTATCGGACGTGAGGAAAAAGCTGCGGCTTCCCACGCCCCGCGGCACGGCTGGCAGACGACCGGCAGCCAAGTTCCAGCGCCAGTGAGAATCGGCGGCTTTCGCATCGCACTCCACATACATCCGGCCTTCATGATTCGCCCAAGGGAAAGCACATCCGCAACAGATTCAGGGTCGTAAGGGCCTTCCAAAAGTGGCAAGTGCCGGCCATGTCCACCCCCAGCAAAGATTTCGTACCTCTTGGGGGTGGCCAAGCTTGCGCAGAGGCAGGCGAAAGAGCTGCAGACCAATGAGAGGCATCCGCGTGTGCGAGCGCCACCCTTCGCAGGCACAAGGGAGTCGAGTGTCCTCAGCAGCCACGTTTTTCTTTCGCAGGATGTGCGATATGCCCCGGCCACCCCACGTCCGTGCACACACACACACACACACACTCCGCCGCGCGCATCTGCGTATGCCGTGCTGATTGCATGGCGGCCTCGTACTTTTTTGGGGGGGGGTGCATGCGCACCCAACGGTGTGTCAGGAAGCAGATGAGAAGTGGCAGACGAGAGGAAGAAAAAGAGAGAATATGTCTGAGAAAGCCGCATGGGGGCGAGGAAGCCTTTGCTACGCATACGGGGAGATGCGACCGAGATGACGACAGGAGAACATGGTGAGGCCGTTCTTTCAGCATGGCGAACCGATATGCGAGAGAGCGTACGAGGGCCAGTGCATTCCGTCAAGAATACGCGCACGTGGAGCTTTTGTGTCATCGACACCGCATTGAGTGCCCCCTGCTGCGTGTATGCGCTGGCCTTCTCTCTCTCTCTACCGAGAGAGAGTTGTCGATCCGCCTCCTGTGCCAAATCCTTCCCCTAGAGGAGTAAGGCGGAGACTAGCCGCGTCGCTCCTCGCGAGATGAGTGCCAAGTTAGGAGAGAGGTGGCGGAAGTAGATGCACAGAATGCACGCTCACCGGCGCGCATACCCCTTTCCCCTCATCCTACATGCCTGCAGAAGCCGCAAGCAGCTGGTGGGAAATTCTCTGGCAGCCATAGCGCCCTCCAGATCCGCCTCCCTCCCCCTCACCCCCGCCCCGCTGCCTCGTACGATTCAGACAGGCCTCTGCCGCCTTTCCTCTACTTTTCCCTGTCGCTTTCCTCTCCTCGTCAGTCGACGTATACACGGATGGCGAGCCCCGCAGGCCGCCCCCACCACCACCACCACTACCACCACTCACTTTAGCTTCGCTGCGCGCTGTGGTCGCTACTGCTGTATAGAGAAGCCGTTGTACCGTGCGTTGGCTGAGGCTTGTGTGTCCTTCCTGGCCAAAGAGCTCCTGATCTCATGCCTCCATGGAGCCCACTGTGCCTTGTTCCTCTCTGTCTTTTTGTCCGCGCACGGCGTCGCGTTGCCCAACTCTCTTAGGCAAGCGCCGCAGAACAAAGCACGGGCGAAAAGTGCAGTAGGAGCTCGTGGCACAGCACCAATCCTCACATCTGTGCCACCCTCTGCAGGAGCACATGCGCCCTGGCCGCATGGACGCAAACAGGCAGGCAGACACGTATGCAGAGAGGAACATATGTATGCAGAAGCTTGGAAGCACTGCGCCTGCTATCCACACGAGCGCACGCTCGGCCTGAGATTAACGGCCCTCCGCGCTCTCTCTTCCCTTGCAATCGGCCAGCCTCTAGCGCCCGCCGACTGTGTGACCCACTCGCTGCTGCTCTCTCCCTTCCCCCCCTCACGCTCCAACCGTACTATCTTTGCTTTTATTCTCGAAGCGCAGAGGCAACGCATTCCGCCTCTCTCCCCCTCCTCTTCTGTTGGAAGGGGAGGCAGCCTTACCGCCTCAGGCAAGGCATTAGTCAGGAGAGGGCGGTGAACGAATGATGTGGGGAGTGGCCGAGAATCCAGGAGACGACCGATGCGCTGTTCAGCGGAAAGGCACGAGCAGGTGTGCACTCGCCGCGCACATTGGCACTCACCCTCGCACGGCTGTGTTGTGAGGCAGCGCTAACCAGAGAACGGCAACGTATGAGTGCCAGACAGACAGACAGAGAAAAAAGGCCGTAGAGCGGAGGCACAAGAGCTGTTTGAAATACCGCAATGGATCTCACACAGCCCGCAGAGAGAGAGAAGCGGAAAGTAAAAAGCTGAAGGCCACCGTGAAGAAACTGGTGCGAACTGTGAGCACCTCACATCAAGTGAGCATACATCACGAGCCCCTCCCACGCACAACATAGAAAAAAAAAGAAGTTTCCTCTTCTGTCCCCTTTTTGGTTGTTTCCCGTTCGTTTCGTACTGAAACCGCGAAGGAGAGGAGAACCGATAGAGAGGCAACGAACGGGGCAGATGAAAGAAAAGGGGAGGGGATGGGAGGGAGGGCGAAGAGATTAAGGAGGGAGGGGAGGGGTTGTGTGTATGAGGCGGGTGGGAGATGAGGGAGGAGAGGGGAGGAACGAAACTGAAAAGGAGGTGCGATGGGCATGTTTCAGTGGAACGCGATCACATATCTTTTCATTAGAAATATTTATACACACACACATATATATATGCATAAGAAGCACATAATTCAATAAGAAGCCGTAATCCGCGGCACGAGCAGCGGCAGCGAGGCGTATCCGAAAACGAAAAAATGAGGAAGGGAGAAACAGGAGGTAGAGAAGAGCGACGAAGAGGGGGGCGAGTGGATATGCGTGCACCGCAGCGGAGGGACGGAGAGGCTGTCAGCGAAAAAAGGGGGAGATAAGGAAGGGGAAAGCGTCTGCAAAAGCATCTACGACTAGGGATGCACGTGTGATGCCGGCACCGCCGCGTGCCCCTCCCTCTCCACCCAGGGTCGTTGCAGAGGAGAGCGAGGAGAGAGGGGGAGGGGGAGATACGTCATTCATTCACCGACGACACCCCTTCACCAGCTTCTCTCTGCTCTCTCCCTCGCCCATAGAGCCGCACCGGCGCATGCGAATTCCTGATCGGCAAGCGCTTGGGTATGCCTCAGCCCAAGTCACCGCCGAGCCTCAATGTGTACGGCGTACGACTGTGCTCTGAAGAAAGCGGAGCACAGGTAGGGAAGAGGCAGGCCTCCTCCGCCGCGCGCCATCGAGCGCAGAAGCGAGAAAGAGGGAAAGAGCACCGCTTCTTTTTTCCTCATGCCGTACGCGTTCAGCGTCCTCTGCGCCCCCGCTCGGCCTCCCGCGCCTTTTTTTGTTCGCTCCTTCCTTCTCTCTCGGGGTGCTCATCCTCTTCTGCTCGCACTGCGAGACCCCGTCCATGCGACTCTGAAGGGGGAGAGAGGGGGAGGGAGCGGGGATGGATGAAAGGACGCTGAGAAACACGGTAGAGGTCGTGGCCTCCGCTGGCAGACCTCCGTTCTTTTGCCTTTCCCGTTTCGAAGGGGCGCATAGAACCAAAGAATTCAATACGTGATGTGATGGCCATCAACACGCGAGAGGGGAAGCGGAGAGGAAAACATCGAAAAGAGGGGGAGGAGAGAGGGGGCAAAACAGATGGTGAGTACAGCGGTAAAAAAAAAAGAGAGGGAAACGGAGGTCCGGCCCTTCAGTCGAGAACAAAAAGGGGGAGAGAGGGGGGAGGAGGGGGGAGATGGCACAAAGCCCTCCCCACCCTTCCCCTTCTCCCTCTCTCCGTATGCATTCGAGAAAAAGAGAGGAAAGGAGAGAGAGAGAAGGCGTTCGCGCGAAGGAAAAGGCGCCCTCGAAGAGGCAGCGGGGGGAGACACGCGCGAGTCGGCGAAGGAAAAGGCGCTACGTCTTCTCGGCGCAAGCAGACGGAGGGAGAACGCGATGGCGGCCGTCGAGGCAGAGATGGAGAGAAGCCAAGCGAAAGAGAGAGAGAGCCTCAGGCAACGCGATCCCTCCTGCCCTGCAGTTGTTCCGAGTAACGAAGTAGGGGGTGAGCATCACCTGGCGCGCCCGAGCGGTATACCGCGGCTGCACTGGCGCCTGCTCCTCTTCTGCGCTGCATGATGAAGCGCCCCCCTCCCTCCCCTCCTCCCCTCACGCATCCCCGTCGGCAGGTCCGCTTCCAAATTCAAAGGAAAAAGAAAGAGGCGTCGGTTGCCGCACTGCTTCGCATTGGGCTTAACGCCTTCTCAGCCCCGTTTCGTCTTCTATTTCGGTATCCGCAGAGAGGGAGAAAGGCTAGCAGGGAGAGAGGAGAGAGGAGAGGAAAACTGGAGGAACGAGGGAACGTCAGTGAAGTTGTGTATACGCAAAGAATGGGGCACCAGCAAGTAGACGAGACGCTAATACGCAAACAGTGGGCGGATCGACACCACGACCGGGGCAGCGGAAAGAGAGGGGCAAAAAAGGGCCGGAAAGGAACGAATTCGCTACCACATGCGGGGGAGAGACAGAGGCACACATCATCAGGACGAAGGCAGCCTGAGAGCAATGGGCGCTTTCAGAGAGAGAGGGAGAGGGAGAGAAAGAGAAACGCTCATACCGAGAGACAGTCAGACAGAAAGATTCCTCGGCCAAGCGCGAATGGGATCATGCTCCACTGTGAGGAGCAGTGTTGAAGGTTTAAGTGAAAAAAGGGGGGCTGCCGCACCTCTCTCGAGCGCGCACAGAAAAAGGGAGCGTCCAGACGTGCCTACTCCGCTCACGTCGAAAGCGAGAAGGAGAGGCAGGCACGACCCCTCACGGCTGAAATCATACCGATACGGGAGGAGAGTTGGTTGTCGCCCGCTCTTCCTCTTGCCTTGGGTGTGCGGTGCCTCCTTTCATCCCATCGCAAACGCATAAAGCCTTGCTGGTGGTGTGTGCAGCAGGCATGTGCGCCGCTTTCTTCTTTACGTGTGTAGGTGTGTGTGTGTGTGTTGTCTGCCTCACGCGCCGTTGATTCCTTCCATAGTCCTCCTCCCTCCCCCCTCTCTCTCTCTTACGACACCATCGCTCGTGCACATGCAGAGGCGAGTGGAAGAGAAAGAGAGCATGTAGCTACGGCCACATAGGACAGAGGGGTGCGTGTGTCCAAGACAAAGATTGGAAAGGCTACATGCGGAAGAGAAGTTGCGGAGTGGTGGGCAACGACGGAAACAATGAGGCAGGCCTAAAACGCAGGCTGATACATCCTGCGCTGCTGGCCACTCGGAGTGGCACACACACCCCATGCGTGCCTGCGCGCGGGTAAACGCATGTCAGAGGGGGGAAGTGGGGGAGGGGGCAAAGCTTACGAGGAATGCCCCCACCACCTTATCTCCTTCACCACCATCACCACAGGCGTGGCCGAGGAGGGAGAGGGGGGAGAGGCGCAGAAACAAGCCAGAAAAAAAAGAGGAATAAGAATAGGCAGTACACTCGAGGCCCCGGACGCGTTCGCGAACGCACCGCCGCAAAAAAAGGGGGGCACTCGATGCAGAGGACTCAGCGGAGGCGCAGTATGAGGGACAGAGGAGGAGGGGGGACACCAGCGACCCTAAACGAGCAGAAAGCAGCCACGGCAAGGCGAACCGCGTGCGTACCCTCACACGGGTAAGCGCCTCAGGCCCCGGATGTCGATGCGGGCCCCCTTCGGCACTGCATGGGGCCACCGCCTTGCCGTCTATGCTTTGAGCTTCTGCCTCCGCCGTATTCCGTGGAGGAGTGAACGCGCGACGCGGCCGGCACCCGGGGCAGGAGGGGCCACCTCCAGCGCTCCGAAGATGCCGCGAGCGCACTCGAGACCGGCGGCACCGCCTCCCCTCGCTTTCCAGCTAAGCCTTGCCATGCGCTCTGCTCCTCCGGCACACGTTGGCCGACGAGCAATTCGCGGCCAACAGACTCTCGTCCACTTTGATGCCGTATAGGAACGTGTGCGACTTCCACTCCTGCGGCACACAGCCACATAAGTTATTGCCCTGCAGAAAGACACCGTTCAGCGATGGCGAAGACGCCCAGGATACGGGAAGAGGCCCGGTTAGGTGGTTGTTCGATAGCGTGATGGAGTTAATGAACCTCAGCCTTGACCACGCCGGCGGCAGGGTGCCGGACAGTTGATTACCCCGGGCGTCGATGATGGTCAAGCGTGGGGCGCTGCCCCACGACGAAGGGAGCAACCCGGTCAGCCTGTTGTCGTTCAGGCACGCCCACGTCATGTAGCGCAGCTCACCCCACGAGTCAGGAATGGTGCCCGTCAGCTCATTGTCGTTCAGCAGGAGCCATTTCGCTGTCTTCATGTTCGACCACTCCGGCGGCAGGGTGCCCGTCAGCGAGTTCGAGTACAGCGAGATGTACTCGATGCGCGACAGGCCTCCCCAACTCGCCGGCAGCGTTCCCTTCAAGACTCCTTTGCCGAAGCTGAGGCTGATGGACGTGACGCGCACTTGGCCGACAACAACGTCGGAGGGTATATCCGGCAGCTGCACCACAGCTGTCTCATCCAGGTAGAGGTCCACGCCTTTAGTCGTGCAGGACGTGTAGACCCATTCACAGAAGTCCCCAGAGGGAAGCTTCTCCAGAAGCGGGTTCGCATCCACGAAGGCCTGAAGGAACTTGAGCGTGTTCATCTGCTGCACGGCGGTGTAGCCCTTGAACGGCGAGTCCGCACCGCGCACGAGCGACAGGAGGAGGCAGAAGGTGAGAGCCAGAAGAAGGGCCGCAGCCCGCTGGCCCGGCATACCGCACCAGATACACATCCTTAGCGGCATGGAGCGCAGGAAGAGGGGAGGTATGGCGGGACGAAGAAGGGGGAAAGAAAAGAGAGCCAAAGGCCCGAGTTCGTCGATGCTATCGTTGTACTCGCGTACTGTAGCGTGAGAGAGGGGTGAAGAGGTGCCACCGTGATGGCGAGCGTCTAATGCAGTTAAGGGAGGCAGCGAAGTTTGATGCTCTCGATGCGGATGGCGATGCTCGTGGCTTCGACGAGACGTTGTCTAGAGCTGCGTCGCTTCGCCAGACAGCAAGCACCAGTGGGTGGGCCGGCGGCGCTCGCGCGTACGCAGACAGCGGTGACAACGTCGGAATGAATCACAAGAGAGGTGAGGGCTCAGCCCACTAGCAAGGAGACAATAAAAAGAGGTAAGGAAAGCTTAGAGAGGAAGGGGAAAGGGGAAAAGAGGGGAACGCGGAGGGGGAGACGGGGTGTGGTCAGTGTAATGGGGCTCTGAGGACAGGCGCAGTAAAGTGCGTTAAAAGGTGCCCCAGAGAGTTGGGGAGGAGAGAGAGATAAAAAAAGGGAAGGGGTGGTGCACAGAGGAGGCCACAAACACAGAAAAAAAGAGAGGGGAGAGAGGGGAGGGGAAAAGAGGAGCAGAACGGAAGCAGAGGGAGCGACAGAGAGGAGGGCGCACGAAGAGTGGCGCTGCTTCTTTTGTTCTTCGGTTACGCGCACGTCTGCAACGTCCCGCGTACGTCCACGCGTGTGTCTGCTGGCCTCGTGCGAGTCCTCGTGTGCTGGGGCGTCGTCGCTGCACTTACACCCCCTCCTTTGCCTCGCGTCTCTGATACCCTCTCTTTCTCTCTCTCACCGCCCAATTTTTTATGCGGCGGTCCTCCGTCGATAGGGCGTCGCCCTCTCTCGAAGGAAACGTACAGCCGGACAAGAGAAGATAGGAGGAGAAAAGCAAATTAAAAAAAAACTGAGGGAGGGGCGGCAACGAAAGCGCGCGTGCGCACAATCGAGGCACCGAGTGCGAAACCAAAAAAGGAGAGGGAGGGAGGGAGGGAGGGAGAGGCGGTGTAATCGAGAGCTGATGGCAAAGGTACGCGTTCTCTTTTCTTTTTTAAGCTCCTCATGCAGAGATGTGCGGGGGGTGAGGGGGGCGAATAGGCGCGCCATGCCGATTTCGTTGTGTTTTGTTGTCCGAGTCGGGCCACCCGAAAGAGAGCAGAGAGGACGTACACATGAGAGTAAGCGGTGGAGGAGTGTCATGAGGAGGAGAGAAGAGGAGGGGCAGCGAGACATGGGCCTCACCGAGGGCGCAAAGGGCGTCGACGGATGGGGGAAGGGGAGGAGAGGGGGAAGTTGTAGCCCGTTGGGCGCTACGTATTGCCTCGCTCCGGTAGGCGTTGCTCGTCTCACGGCAACACTACACACATACTCGCGCGGCTGGTGCGGCACGAATGCTGGCAAGGGAAACTGCAGCAGTGACTTTTGATGACCGCTGCACATCACCGTGACTGATCTCAGAGAGGGGAGGGGGGCCGCAGATGGAACAGAAAGAAAGATGCACATGCGGCAGAGGACAAGACACGCAACAGCTGCTCTCCCGTCCCCCACCCCTCATCTCTCTACCCCCTTTTTTCTCCTCCATTCAGAGACTTTGAAATGTTTTGATTTTGTATGTGGGGAGCCGTTGATGCGTTCTCTTCGATGCATGCGATGCAGTCAGATGCCGTCGCGCGCGCCTCCAGTGGCGGACGCCCTACCCCTCTTCAGCACAAGGGCGCCGTTACGCCATAAGCAACCTGTGCTTATGCCGGAAGGGGCCCCTGGCGGCACGCGTTGCCAAGGCCGAAAACGTGGGGCAAGGAGCGGCTTGTCCGTCATGCAGGCCAGCTGCCCAGCACCTTAATGACGGCTGGGAGAAGCGCGAAGGGTGCAGCGGAAGGGTAGCAGGGAGCACGCATCTACAGCTGTCTGTGGCCAGAAGAAACAGAATGCGGCCCACTTTGGAGATGCTCAGGGCAAACCGCACGGCGTGTGGCGCACAAAGGAATGTCGCGAAGTGCAATGGGGTAGAGGAGAGGTGAAACGGCAATGCGAGTCGAGACGCGTCCACGACACGGTGCAGCTGCCAGCATCGAAAGAGGCTCTCTGTCGATTCGGCTGAGCTTTGCGGCGGTGCGGAGAGGTCAGAGAAGGGCACGAGTGCGTTTCGAAAGGCGCCTCTTGCTGTGGCGCCACAGAAGCGGACGGAGAGGGAAAAGGAGTTAGCGACAAAGGCAGCAAGGACGCGCATTGAAATGCAGAGAGTACCGCTGTCTTTTTTTTGCCCGCCTTCCTCGGCGCCGCCACAGCTAAAGGCGCTTCGCTTTCCCTCCGCCGACCGGGAGAGGGGAGGGGGGCGATAGGGTAAGGGTAAGGACACTCACTATCACATGGCCAACGCGAAGGATGTCCGCCGCATACCCCCGGTCGGAGAGCGGGGCAGAGAAGCCACCGGAGAATCACAGCGGCGAGAGAAGCGATTCCCACACCGCTTCTGCGCCATGAGCGCGTTAGGCGTGGCGAGGCAACAGCATAGCCCACTGGAGGGCTCAGCCCTTCCCTTCTTGGCACTGTCAGCGAAGAAGATGCACCAGACCCAGAGCTACTTCTCCATCAGCGCATGCCTCACTGCGTGCTGCCACGCATCCGGGTAGGAGCACACAAATAAGTAGTTGCCAGCGACCACACCGCGGTAGCCCAGCCCCTCTGTATCGTGCGCGCACCTCAGCTGGAAGACACTGCGCTCCACTGCCGCCACAGCACATGCCACCTCTACCTGTGCTTGCATGGCTTCGTCACTCGCAGAGAGCCTTAGAGCCGACGAAGGCGGGGCGCCATGCGCCAAGTTCAGTGCCTCTCGCGGCGAAGCATCATGCCTGGCCTCCGAGGCCTGCGACGCAGGCCCACTCGATGGCGCTGCGTCGCTACCTCCTTGGGGCCGTCGCCTCTCATGCCCCTTCGTTGTGATTGTCGACGCAACCTCAGCCAAGTCGGTGAACAGCATGCACGGCACTAAGTAAGGTGAGTCGCGGCCCCCTATGGCGGTCAAGGGAAGTATGAAGCCACCGCAGACGTGTCTCCATCCTACATCGGACAGCGCACTGTAGCGCAGTAGCCCTTCGCTCGCGCAGGTGCTGCCACTCGCACACGCCGACGACGATGTGAGCGCGATAGATACGGACGCTGGCGAGGGAGACGAGCCAGCGCTAGTGTGCTCGCTTCTCCCGTTCCCACCCTGCGGACTGCGTCGGTGCGTACACCCGCCCCTGGTGGCGCACCGCAGAACCTCTTGTGCCATCTGCACGTGGGACGGTGACGGGGCCGGTCCTCTGCGGCACAGCGCGTCCAGGCTGTGACCGGTACGCAGCGGCTGCCCGAAGTGACGCTGCACCAGCGCGCTCAAGAGTGCCGGGGCGTGCGTTCGCGGCACTAAGCAGAGGGAGCACCACCCCCTCTTCAGCGATGCACACCCGTACAGGGCTGATGGCGCAGTCACCGTCTGCCGCTCACGTACTGGCTGCTGCGAGGCGGCCAAGCAAGCGCCTTGGCCAGCGTCGCCAAGGCTCGCGTGGCGAAGCGGCCGCTCCAGGACGCTTGACTCAAAGATACACGCTGCAGCCTCTTCAAGGGTCACCGTTCGTGCTGCCCCTGCCACCGCTGACAGGACGTGCGGCGCGTCAGCGGAGGGAAAGGGAAGCCCTGAGCCGCGCCGATGATATGAGAGCAACAACGCACTTGAGCTCCACACTGAAGAGGGCGTAGAAGCACTTGGCATGGGACGCGACGCCGCGATCATGGAGACTGCAGGCGACTCGGTGCACAGCTCCACCATGCCAGTAGTGGCATCCTCAGCCCTCCCCATTGACAGCGATTCATGGCTCTGGCCAGAGGTAGCTGTAGTGCCCTCTCGATGAACGAGTGCGCTGTCGCCACTCTGTCTCGTGAGCGGGACTCGGGGCTCGACGGACATCGAGGCATTGGCCATGTCATGCCGGGCGAGATACGCATGACGAATCGCATGCAGATGTGCGACTTGAGCCGCTGGGCAACCATAGCACAGCAGCATCACAGGCGCCTCGGGCTCTCGACAAGACCATGACAACACCGCAGCAGACACGCAAGCCACTTCCGTACTGCGCGCACTGGTGGCGTCACCACCGCCATGGTCACCGCTCTGCGCGGCCACATCAATGCGCTTGCTCGGACGGCCATTGGGCGCATGCGTCCTGGCGACGCTCTCGTCCACGCCAGCCATCAAAGGGAAAAGAAAATGGTCGGCCGTGTCGCCACCGGTGATGAGCATATGAAAGTTGAGCCCGCGCGCGGAAACGGAGGACGCAGCGGCGGCGCTTTCCTGGCTGTGCCTCCCCGAAGCACGAAGGCACGCCTCACCCCGCCCGCTAGAGACGCCTGCGCGGATGGGTGGGCCACTTCTCATGCTCGGCTGAGCGGACGCATCGGGTGCCGATGCGTGAGGGTTCTCAGCAGCGTTCGTGGTGATACTGCCGCGGTGGTGCTGGCGGAGGAGTGCAGCCCACCACGTAGCGACAAGTGCCGTCGCGGGTGCCGGACGCCACAAGATATCCTCCGCGTAGACGCAGCAGCGCAACGGCGCGCCGCTGTTGCTCCTTACTCCACTAGCGCAACGCGCCCACGCTACAGCTGCCGCCTTTACGGCGGCGGCGAGGCTGTTACCTGTCGACGTCACCACCGTCAGCAAAGGCACGCGGGGCTCAATAATCGGCAGAAACGCTTCACCCTCTGCCCTTTCACCGCTGATGATCACCATCTCCTGAAACGCCTCAGCCGAAGTCCCCCGCGGCCCGCGACTGTGAAGGTGTGTCACCTCTCCTTCGAAGCGCTGCCGCAGCAGCTCCAGGCGCTCTTTTCTCTCCCTTGGACCGAGACGCTGATGGGGCGCGGCGAAAAATTCTGTACCCCCCGCCTCCTCCGCCGCACGCACGAGCCCAACGCTCAACGGCGCCACCGGTCCTCTCCTTACCGCTGAGAAGCCGCTGTTGTCAGCATTGACATCAAGATAGAGCCAAGAAGGTGCAGACAGCACCCCCTCCGTCGACGGACCCGATCGATGTGAATCAAGGCTCCACGTCAGGTACATCTGCGCCTCCTCGAGCTCCGCCAAGATGCACGAGATGGGGACCCCAGTTTGTAAGGACTCGGCCCCGGCGAGAAGCTGATGATGCTCAGTGAGAACGTGACGGATCAGCACTAAATTGGCGGCGATGGAGGCGGCCTCTGTGCTTCCTCCGCCAGAGGGCGTCTCGCAGGAACCGGTACGCATCCCCTGCACGTCCCTCGAAAGCGTGAAGTTCGTCGCGTGTGAGTCGACCAAGCCTGCGCGCTCTGTTGCACCGCGAGCTGCAAAGGTGCTGGAGGTCGCTAAGAGGTAACGTGTGCACCACCTCACGTCCTCTGGACTCACCGTGGGCACGGCATGAAGCGTGGAAAACTCGTTGGCGTTGAGCACCACCTCAGCGGGAGTACGCGCCGGCAGCCACTCCGCAGCCTCCACGTGCGCTGCCACCTCTGCATCGCTTTTGTGCCCTGCTGAAGAGGCAGCGACGGCGCCAGAGACGGGGTAGCGACGGAGAACGTGCCCGCGGACAAGGCCGGATGGGCTGCACAGCGGTACATAACTGCTGAGCTTCTGACCCCACAGGATGCAAAGAGCCCGAGTCGGCCCGCCTAGCATTGCACGAGAGGAGGGGGGAAGGGCGGTGAGTCCGTCCTTGGAAGAAAGGCAACCTTTCGCATAAAGAGAGAGAAAGACGCAGGGAGAGAACGATTCAGAGAGTCGCAAGAGAAGACGCTCGACGGCGGCGCGCACCTCTGACACTATTAGCGCTCGACCGGCACGCTGCATGTACCTGTGCGGGCGCACTCTTGGTCGCATTTCAGCAAACGTTTGCTTCGCCCGGCGCGTCCGCGTCCGCCATACGAAGGCCCCGCGCGACGCAGACGCCGCACATTTCGCACGCCCCCGCGCCTTTGTCGCCCACGGGAGTGAAGTCACTCGCGCCTTGCACGTCGCTCACCCCCGACCCTCTCGCTTTCCCCACGCCGTGCTCTGATGCGATGCACCTTGCCGGCCGTCGCGGGCACTGCATGCACAGAGCGCCTTTGCACCCGCTCGCACGCCTCACGACGGCGCGGCTGTCGCAACGGGGGGGACTCGCCGCCTTCCCTCCCCATTCCCACCGGTGCGGCCGGAGGGCCGCCTGCGGGGGTGGCTTGGCCACGGGTGCCACGGCAAGCGGGGGGTGATGCCATGCCTCGGTGGCCGCAGCGGGATTCGCCCCGCACGTGAGCCCGCCTTCTATTCGCAGGAGGTGTGGGAGTGTCGATAAGGGCTGAGCCGTCGACACGATGAGTAATGGGAGGGTGCGAGCTCCAGCACAACCGAAAGTCTCGCCACAGCGCCAGTCCGCGCCTGTCCGTAGGCAGTGAAAGCGTCCGCAGCAGTCGCCCCCCCTCCCCCTTGCCGGGGGCGGAGCTGCAGGCTGCTCAACGTTCCCCAGAGGGGGGAGGGGGGCGCTGGTCCCCCCCGGCGTCGGCAAACGCTGTGGTAGACGGCATCACAGAAGCGTGCGGCCACAGAAAGAAGGCGACATGGAGAGAAACCTCGAGTGAGGCACGGAGAGGGCGAGCGAGCGAGAGATGAAGGAGGCGCCAAAGAGGGTGGGCCGTTGGGGTCAAAGCGGCCAGGGGAAGGAAGGACACTGGGAGGAGCACGAAAAAAAAAGGCTGCGTGTAGGGCAATGGCGTGTGGCGCACAGCGCTTCGCTGCTGTTTATGCGGTGTGCTTTTTCACGGAGACGACAAGAAAGGCATTCCGGTCTATTTCCGCCACTGGTGGGGAGAGAGCGCGCGAAATACGCGTGTACATTTTTTTCTCTTGTGCCGTTGTTCTTTTTTTTTCACCTGGGCAGGGGAGGGCAGGGCAGGGGAGGGGGCGCGATGTATCGTATCAGTCCCACACACTTCCATCGCTGCGGCACTCGCTCTCTACCGCCATCCACCACTGCCGCCAGCGCTCAGCCTGGGACACAAGCAGCCCCCCTCCTCCTCCTTCCCTGTGAAAGCGGCAGCAACGTGCCCGCGTGCGCCGAAAGAAAAGAGGGAAAGGATGCACCGTATAAAGGCATTTCACGAAAAGGGGGAAAGAGGACCAAGGCGGAGGAGCGGTAGTGCACGGACTCGCTGTCGGCGAGCGACAGAGCTGTTGCCAATGAACAAAGAAGGGACAAGATACGGCGCGTGCTACGTCAGGAGCGAGGTGCGAGCGCGCCAGGGATATACGCACAGAGCGAGAAAGCAATGGTGACCGTCACATGGCCCATCAGCGGCTGTGATAGGTCCCCTTCTTCACCTTCCCCGCACCCCTCCATTCCATCGCGCGCCTCGCTGTGCTGCTCCTCGCCATCCGCACCACCCGAAAAGCCCACAGAGAACAGAGAAGCAAATGGGGGCCACAAAGTGAGAGAGAGAGGGAGGGAGAGGGAGGGAGAGGGGGAGGGATCGACGATCCAAGAAAGAAAAAGTTGGGCGAATGAAAGGAGGAGGGGGAGGGGAGGGGGAAGGGGTGGGGCAGACAGTACCCTCGAACACGTCCACCGAGCATACTCAGCCTCGCACCCTCTGCGGCCACATGATCAAACACAGAAGGTGTAAAAGGCTCACGCGCATAGATTCAACCATCTTAAGACACGCTCAGGGATGTGCCTCGTGCGTGTGCATGTGTGCTGCGGTCGCCTCTTAGCACACACACACACACAACTAAAGCACTTGCTCTCCCGCGCACTTTCCACTGGCATGCACGCATCCTCCAGTGGTGAGAGTCACGCGGCTGGTGCCAAGCGCAGGATGGGTAAAGCGTAAATGGCCTTGCGGGGGGTCTAGCGCATGTGCTTCTACTTGGCCACTGAAACGTTAAACTATTGGGAGCTGCCTCACGCCCTCACCCATCCCACTCCATGCAGTCACACAGACGCTATCGGCACGCATTACTCTCCTCGCTGGGCTGCAGTGTAGCGTGCAGGGCTTCAGAGCCCGTAAAGGAAATGGGGGGTGCGCGGGAGAGAGACAGGTGCGTGATTGGTGGGGGGGCTGCGAAGCGCCTCCCCTTATGGATGCTGGCACGGGTCCTGCGGGCGAGGGAGTGAGGGCATGGGGGAAGGAAGAAGGTGTCCGCTCACCGAGGCGTCTCTCCTTTCGTCGACCGGTAGCAATGATCACAGAGGGCGGCACGCGCGCCTGCACACCTCATCAGCTCGCGCGGTCACTGTTCTATGCGCGGCCTCGGATGCCGCGTTATGTGCACGTGTTTGCGCATATCGGGTGGTGAGCCCTCAAAGCACGAGCCACACGGAGGTGGAGGAGGAGGACGGTTAGCGGGGGGGCGGGGCAGAGACTGCGGATAAGACATGAACGATTCACTGGCGAAAACGACGAAAAAGAGAAGCACAAAGAGAGAAAAAAAAACAGAAGGGAAAGCGAAGACGCGATGTGCCCCCAACCGCAGAGGGGCGTGGGATGGGCCCCTTCGCCCCCGTTCCGCCTTCTCGGCTCCCCTTCCCTCGGTGAGCCGAGCACAAACCATGGTCAGCGGCACCACACAGGAGGGGATGGGGCACGCGGCGGAAAGAGAGAAGGTAAATGAAAAAAAGGAATACCGAACGCGCTTTCCCTGCCTCTGGCGTGGGTATGCGTGTGCCCCCTTACCTCTAGTAGACAGCCAGCGGCGTGGACAATCCACAGAAGACGAGGGGGTCGAGCCGCGATCGCTGCACACACACACACACATACATCGAAACGCCCAGGCACATGAGCGCATGTGAGTTCAGGCACGCATCGGCTCACATTAAGCTTCACTCGCATCCGTGAGTTTCGAAAAAGGCTCGGTAACAGGCCCGGCGCAGCCGTCGACCAACTACGGAAACAGAAGCGAAAAAATGTACGGAAGAGGGGGGCCACAGGGGCGCTATTCAGTCGCCGCGTACAAGGAAAAGACACGTGGCAGGGAAAGAGCAAATTAGCACGGCATGCCCTGCGCGCGCGTCTGCGCATGAATATGTTCGTGGGCTTCCACCGCCGGTAAGCTCTTCCCCTCTCCTCCTTCTTCATCGCTGCCCTACACCGCCTCGCTGCGGGCAGAGCTGAATGGCTCGTTGCTCTCTGTATATGGGTCTGTACTGGCCTCATCCTCCCCCTTAGGAGAGGTAATGGAAGTGGGGGCGCGACAGCGGTGCCAGAGCACGAGCACCACCGCCACACCGATGATCAGGCAGCCGCCGAGAGCGCCGAGCACCGCCCACAGGACGGTCAGGCTCCTGCCAGATGGCTTGGCGGAAGGAGGAGGGGAGGAGGGGGCAGTGGTCGGTGCTGCCGACTCGGAGGGTGACAGCGACGAAGAGGATGCTGAGGCAGCGCAGTCATTCTCCGTGGCGCACGCGGCCGCAGTGACGGAGGCATCCACAGAAACTGTCAGCGACAACCACGACGCAGGCACGCAGCCGCAGAAGGCGTTGGAAGTGAGGAACACGAACGCCTGCGCCGGCAGCGACCCCCACGCCTCGGGCAGCGACCCACCCAACTTGTTAGAGGAAAGAGTCATTATATGCAGTGACCCCATGCTGCTCCACTCCGCTGGCAACGTGCCGGAGAGAGAGTTGCTTCCCAAGTCCAGCGTCCCCAGCCCGCTCATGCTCCCCCAGGCCGCGGGCAGCGATCCCGACAGCGCGTTCGCCATCATCATAAGCGTCCTGAGAGACCTCATGGCCGTCCACTCAGCAGGAAGGGGACCGGAAAGCTGATTCGTATCCAAGTACACCGTGGTCAAGGATGTCATTCCGCCCCACGCAGCTGGAAGGGTGCCGCTGATCGCGTTGCCGTGCAGGTCGACCGACTGCATCTTGGCGAGGCGGCCCCAGCTGGCAGGCAACGTACCGCTCACCTTCGTGTCCGCGTTGCAGATGCGCACATTGGTCAGAGCAACTAGCGAGCCATCGATGCTCTCGCTCAGCTCTGGCAGCGTCATGCTCGAAGTCAGCGGGAAGTCGATGAGGTCTAGTTCAATTCCACCAGCAGTGCACGTAATGCCGGTCCACGCGCAGTAGTTCGAGCCAGTCCACACACCCTGCAGATCAGCCGACCCACTCCTGAGGGCCCGGAGGAACTTGAGCGTGTTCGACTGTTCCAGACTCAGAGCACCATCGCCGCTGCCGCAGACGTTCGTTGTGGCGCAGTCGTCGGCCCCCATCCAGTCGTCAGCAAATAAAACCAGCGATGCCCATTGCTCCGGCACACAGCCGCAGAAAGCGTTGCCATTCAAGGAGACCGTTGACAGCGTGGGCGCCGTACCCCATGAAGCAGGTAGCGAGCCGCTCAGGTCGTTGAAGGAAAGCGTTAGAGATGATAAAGAGCTCAGCCTGTCCCACTCTGCAGGCAGCGCCCCCGACAGCGTGTTGTTACCGAGTGACAGTGTCCTCAGCGTCGTCATCTCGCCCCACTCCGCAGGCAGTGTGCCGAATAGTGTGTTCGCCGACAGGCTCAACGTCTCGATCGAGCCCATATTAGCCCAAGATACCGGCAGCGTCCCGCTCAGCGAGTTTTCGTACAGCGCCAGCGTCCTCAGTGACGTCATGCTCGACCACGCAGCCGGGAGAGGCCCACTCAGGCGATTCGTGTTCAGGTACAGCCTTGACAGCGCCTCCATGCTGCTCCATGACGTGGGAAGGGACCCGGAGATCGCGTTGTTCAGCAGATTGAGAAGCTCCAGCGAGCCCATACTCACCCACGACGCGGGAAGGGTCCCGCTCAGCGAGTTCGCCGATAGCCTGAGCTCCTTCAGCGCCGCCATGCACGCCCACGCAGCCGGGAGGCTCCCCGTAAGTGTGTTGCGCGTCAGGTAGAGCCCCGTCAGCGCCGTCATGCTGCACCACGACGCAGGCAGAGTGCCAGAGATCTCGTTGTGCTCAAGCTCAATCACGTGAATCTGAGCGAGGCTCGACCAGCTCTCCGGCAGCGTCCCTGACAGCGACGCATGCTGGTTGGAGATGCGCAACTCGCGCACCATCACCTGCGAGCCGTCGATGTCGTCACCGAGCTCCTGCAGCGTCACAGAGGGCCCGAGAGCATGGCTCGACAGGTCAACCTTCACCGTTGCGTCGTCCAGGCACGTCACACCCGGCCAACGGCAGAACCCGGTCCCCGTCCATGTCGACTGCAGCCCGGTGGCGCCGCTCATGAACCGCTGCAGAAACTTCACCGTGTTTGACTGCTGCTCCGCAGTAAAGTCACTGGAAGTGGCGGCCTGTGCTTGGAGCGACTTGTGCACGTCGGTCATGATCAGTAGGAGTACCGCCGCGGCAATGACGCGCCGGAGCCGGGAGTGGACGGACCTCATGCTTGTTTTTTGCGCTGACAGACAGGGAGAAGGGGAAGAGGTAGCACGCTGCGGAGAGGAAAGAAAAACAATTGAAAAAAAGAGGCACAAGCGATGGGCGATGGCAGCGCCGAGTCTGTGGGAAGGCGACGCAGCAGAGCTCAGAGATCGTCGGATGCCAAAGCCGGCAAGAGGGATAAGGGAGGAGCGGAGAGAGAGAAAAAAAAACGACAGTGCGCACACAGGTCCTTTACGTCGGACGTGGTGGTCTGTGTTCGTGTGGCACCGCTGAGAGGTGAGGCAGGCGTCACGTCCGCTGGGGCGCGAAGCAACAGACCTCCAGTTGAAGAGGAAGGGAAGAGAAAGTGAGTTGGATGCACCGATGCAAAAGGGACGAAGAAGTTGATTTGTTTTACATGTGCACGCGCACAGGGAGGGGGGAGGAAGACAGAGAAGAGGGGATGCGAGCACGATAGTGCAGGCCCGGTTGTGTGTTGGAGAGAGAGAGGGGAGGGGAGGAAGTCGGAGGAAAAGGACGCGCTGTACAAAAGAATGAGACTGACAAAAAGAAGCTTAAAAAAAAAAGAGCTGCTTCAAACGGGAAGACGTCAACCGTCTCCGTCTGAGTATGTGGGGAAGGAGGAGGAGAGGGAGAGGGCGATACAAAGTGCTCGTGGCCGTTAATATGTGCTCGTTTGTTTTCTTCTCCTGCCACCTGTGTCTCTGCCTGCAGTTGTGTGTGTGTATGTGTGTGTGCGGCGAGCGCCTATTTGACTTCCTTCGGTTCGTTGGAAGTGGATAGGAATCGGTTACGCTTTTTTTCTCAAGAAACGCCACTGCTGTTATTTCCGTTGAGGTCGCACTGCTGTGGAGGGTGACCGCCCTCTTCCACTGTCCCCACCCCCGATCGATCGGGGGTCCGCGACGAGGAAGAAAAAGAGGGAGGGGGAGGGAGACGGCGATCCGCTTCGGTGGGAAGGACGTGGGATGCGGAGGGGAATTGGTGGAAAGAAGGGTGAAAAGGGGGGCAATATGTGTTATAAATTCTCTTTGCCTGCGAACTTTATTGGTCTTTGCAGTGTGTCGTAGCACTCACAGACGAGCAAGCAGCGGGAGAGAGAGGGGGGCGTCAACGGGGCCGACAAGCTGGTGTGTGCGAATGCGTTGAATGGGCTGTGCGGGGGAGTGAGCCGTGTAGTGGTGGCCCATGGCGAACGACGCAGGATGTAGAGCAGAGATGCGGACGGGCACAACGAATGAGGGAGAGACAGGCGAGACGGAATAATGGAAGAGATGAAGGCGGAAGTAAGCGCGCTACATGGGGCAAGAGAGAGAGAGACAGGCCGTACGTCGCCTCTGAATCAGCGATGTACGTAGCACCAGCGAAGAGTATACACATATGTATATATATGTGTGTGCGTGTGTGTTGGGGGTAGGAAAGGAAGCACTTGCTGCGTATGGCCGGGTATGCAGCAAGCAGCGGGAGAGATGACGCGGTGGTGCAACAAGCAGACGCTCCCAGAACGGGCTGTTCCACCGAGGTAAGAGCGTGCCCTTCTCGCATGCTGCCTCACCTTCCCCCCCTCGCACCGCACACTCGCTTTTTTTTGTTTGTGTGGGGGGGCTTTACGCTGAGCGTTTAAGAGCTCGGAAGCACACATGAGCTATGCATGGTGACGTAGAAAAGCACGACACAGTGAGTCTTTCCTTCCTGTGACCTTCCAAGTCTCCACCTGGCGCTCCGCTCGCGTGTTTCCAACTGAAGCGTTCCAACAAAAAAAAGAGGGGAGGGAGAGACGGGTGCGGCGCGAACGCGCAGTACCGACAGCCCTCTACGCACACGCACGCGGAGGAGCCTTCTTTTTTAGACGATAGCAGGCCAAAACAAATGTTGCAAGAGACAAAAGAAGGCATCGGAACGGGAATAAAACGCTGAACACGTGCCACGTCTCCCTGTCGCGCACCGCAGGGAGTGGGAGAGAGACAGACGCGCTTGAAGATCGCCCGCGCAGACGTGGCAGTGCCCTCTTCCGCACCGCTGTGTACCGGATTGGGGGAGCGCTGCACACACGCAGAAGGGAGAGAGAAGGCAAAGGAGACGGCCGCTTGGTGTTCGGTGTTCGTCTATATTTTTTTTGCTCACCTTCACCTCTCCTTTGCGCACCGCCGCAAGAGGGAAAGAGAGAGAAAAAAGGCGCGTAACGGTGGTGCAATGCCCTTTTCTGCGGTAGAAGTAGGAAGGAGGGCGAAGGCGATAGACAGAGAAGACATGGCGCGCACAAGAGAAAGGCAATGAGGCGAATCAGGCGAAACGGGGGTGAATTGACAGCGCAGGGCAGTGCGTTGGGCCTCCTAGGGCAGCAACGAGAAAGCGGCCCTGAAGGAGAGCGAAGGATGCTGGAGACGGCGAGGGGCGACAAGTCGTGTTGTGGAGGTGGACAGAGAATAAAAAGAGCTGCATCGCGTCTTTCCTTGCTTGCTACGGACGACGTTTCTGTGGGCGCAGCGGTGCCGATGCGTGTAGTACGGGGCAGCGCTCATGCCACATGCGTCAATGCCCCATTGCAGCTCCATCACTACGGCTGTCGTTGGCGTAACGCCTCCGGCGAGGTTCTGATGTGCTGAGCGACTGCCTTGGCCCCGGTACGTTCGGTGAACGGTAGAGCAGTCGCACGCGCTCAGCCCACTACCGATGCGTGTTGTGCAGGTGCGGGTATCGAGATTGCCAGGAGCCCACCTCCGCGCACGCGCAGCGGCACGAGAGATGCCAGCAGCCACCGCACGAGTAAGATGCGCCTGGCCAAATGCCGGCAGGTCAGAGGCGTGCGGGAGAAGAGCGAGCGTCTCCGCGGGTGTGTGTCGAAGGAGTGCCGGAGAGGAGAAAGCCGTTGCAAGCGCCGGCCCTTTCTCGGCTCCCCCACCCCACCCCACTCGCCGTGCCGCGGCTGGTAAAAGAGGACGGGAAAAGGCGGAGGCGCGGCGCGGAGAGGGACTGTCAGCGCCGGCAGGAGGGGGCGGGCGTGCAAAGGGGAAGAAGGCAGAGAGGTGCGGAAGAGAGCAGTGGCGAGAGAACGTTGAGGCGAACGACGTCGGAATGGAATGAGCAGTTCAGCCGCGCCTAAGAAAGAGGGGAGGGGGATGCGCGCCTTCGCTGCGAGCGTCACGTGACGGAGAGTAGACAGCGGAGAGCGTGCGGAATGCATGTGGCCGTGCGTACCACTCTATGCGCACCTGAGAAGCGCGTTCGCGCACGATAAAAACACATGCATGGGAGCAGGTAGGAGCTGAAACAGCGCACACTAGAAGTGGGGTCCGCATCGAATCGCATGTCGGGGACAGCGTGTGAGTCACATAAATGGAGTGGGGGCGGTGAGAGAAAGCAGCGCACGATTCTTATGGGCAGTGATAGTGAAGCACACGAAGAGAGACACGTGGTGATGGCCCACCACGACAAAGAGCCCTGGGGAAGACAGCACCATAAAGGCGGAGGCAACACCTCTTTCTAGTCGACGTCAGCGCGCGCGCGCGTGAGTGAGGAATGCGGCGATGTAAGCGAGAATGCTGCTGTCGCAGTCTCCACCCCACCCCACATACAGGCCTCGTGGGAGCGTGCACGTGGCAGACGGGCACTTTTTTATCTGGTGGTGTCCACGTCGGTGAGCACAAAGGCGCGCCTGCGCAACACCGCCTGTCCCTCCGCATCTTACCCGTGTGCGTGGATGGTCAACGCGTTGAGAGCAGTGGAGCACGAGGATGCAGATCGTGCCTCTGTGGGAGGCGGAGCAACAGACAAAAGCCGCCGAGGAGTTCGATGCCCGCAACCTCTGTGACGTGAATGCACCTTGTTACGCAGACAGACACACAGACAGCGACGCATGCACGGCCGTTGTCTAGCAGAGGGCCGTCCACAGCAACGAGCACCGCCACGCAACGAAAGAGCACACACGCACACAGAAAAGGGAAACGACAAATTCAGTGAATCGAACCCCGCAAAGGCGGCACGCAGGCGACGCGGCGTGAGCTGCAGTGCGATGGACTCGAGGACGGGGAGAAAAGGAAAGAAAGCGAGGCGGCGAGAGAGGGGGTGCCCCCCTTCGCGCAGTACCAGAAGAGACGACAGCAGCAGGAGCAGCAGCGGGAATGGCGCATGCGCACAAAGCAGCCTCACAACGGCAGCGCAGAGAAGGAAGCGAACTCACACTGGGGTGAGTGGGCGCTTGGGAGAGGGCCGCCGGTCCTCTCGTCTGCCCCCCCTTTCGCCCAAGTCATGCCAGGCGCCACTATAGCACAATACGATTCTGAAGGGCTGCTACGACCTCAGATACACTCGTAATACCGCATCGATCGATGTGCACGTAGCGCAACTCTGGCAGCAGCTGTAGCCCAGCCAAGGACCCGGTGAGGTTTCGGCACGATGAGAGGCGTAAAGTGCGCAACGAAGGAAAAGGCGCAAGCAGCGGCGGCGCAGATGAGGCCACTACTGATCCTGGCGTGACGGCGCCGGGTGATCTTGATTGACACTGCGGCAGTGAGGTCAGCTCAGCCACACTCTCGGCTGTTATTCCATGGCAATTACAGAGGGAAAGCTCCAGCAAGAACGGCAGCACACTCAACTCCACGAGGCTGCAAATATTCACACAGCCGTCCAGCACGAGTCTCCGGAAGCCACTGGCGCGCAGGGGAGAGCAGACAAGGAAAGCGTCCACCTGGCGGAGCCCGGTTGTGAGCAGCGGAGGCCCTTCTGCCACACGCCGCACGGCTGCGACGTCCTCCGTCGCCGAGCCGCCCTCCTGCGGCAGGTCTGAGCGCAAAAGAGGAGGAGCCCTCTGTGGCCCGTCGCCACCGCGGCTAGAGAGAGCCGACGAGAGAAAGCGCTCCCCACTCTCATTGGCCTCCACCCCACTCCTCCTGCCATCCCCAGCATTGCGAGCTCCAATCCAACCACGCACGTCCGTGCCTGTAATGCGGCCACTATGCGCGTTGCAACCGCTGCCGTCCACTTCTGCCAAGCTTGGGATGAGCTGCAAAACACGCATATCATGCACACCTTTGCAGGCGAGGAGACGCAGCTGCGCAAGGCTGGTACTGCGGTGCAGGCCGAGAAGCCCTTGGCTGGTAACATTGCTCGAAGATATGTCGAGCTTCGTCAAGTGCGGGCATAGCCCCAGCGCACCGACGGAAAAGATGCCGCGGCAGAACTGAAGCGAGAGAAGCCGCAGAGGCGGACCGCGACGACCTTGACCAGCCTTCTCATCCAGGCGCAGCGCGCTGAGGGAGTCGATCACCTCCGGCACATTTCGCGCAAGTTCCAGCCTTGCGCCTGCTGCTCTCTTGTCAGCAACCGCCAAGCCAGTGCACACGAACTTCACGAGCTCCGAGTCCGTTACAGCCGTTCTGCTCAAGTCGAGGCACATCAGCGACGGGAGCAGGCCCAGACGGTAAATGCGGCGCACGCGCGTGTGGGAAAGCAACAGCGTGTGCAGAGAAGAGGTGTAAAGCTCATCATCGCTATCCGGGAAGACATCGGTGACGTCGGGGCGGCGATTGCTGTCCTTCTCTGCGGCGCGGCTGTCATCACTGCGAGGGAGGGGACGGATGAAGCTGCGGCACCGACTTTGTCCCGTCACTCGCCTTGCCTCAGTACTGATAGGCCCGCCTTCTTGCTCCTCCGCATCGTCGCTGTCGTACAGTCCCGATCCCTGAGCGTTGAGCACCTCCAGCGTGGCGATCGCCATGATGTCACGCACATGATGCACTCCGGGACAGTTCTTCAGTGTCAGGTGAGTCAGCGAGGGGCAGAAGCGCAGCGCCGCGACCCCGACTGTGGTGACAGGTGTGTGGCTTACGTCAAGCCAACGCAAGTGTCGCAGATGGACGAGAGGGCTCAGGTCGGCAATTAGCGAACATGCAGAGCAGTTCAGCACTTGCAGCGCATGCGAGCCGCCGCTGCCTGGCGCCCTAGATGAGTTCCCCAGCACGTCCAGCACCTCCTGCCGCACCGCTGTGTCGCTAAGGTCAAGCACGCGCACGGAGGACAAGAGTGACACGGCCTCGACGTGCGCGATGGAGCCGCATGCGCGGAGGCAAAGGCGGCGAAACCGGTGCTGTGATGCCGTGGCGCCACTCCGGTACAGTTCTGCTGCGAACGCGTCGAGGTCGGCATCTCGGACACGCGTATGGGAGAGGGAGACGTTCTGAAGAGACGGCAGCCGTGCGAGCAGCAGTAGACTGCCGGCATCTCGAACGGCACTCGCGCTGCATCCGTCCAGGTCCACCGTGTGAAGGAACGCACTGTGCTCGAGACCGCTGAGCCACGGTCGGGGAGCAACCTCACCGGCACCGCGCCACTCACCCACCTCCATGGAGCAGCCACGGAGAGAAAGGTGCAGCAGTGAAGGCAGCTGGCCAACATCCCCGAGAGCGCACCTGAACTTGGTGTCTGTAAAGACGAGCGTAGTCAAACGCTCCCAAAGAAGAGGGAGTGGCGCCGCGAGCAGCCCAGGCAAGTCAACCGCAGTTATCCCCTTTTCTACTGCGCGAGCCTCCTCGACTCCTGCTGCGGTGCTCTCCGATGTAAGGGGAGATGACGATGCCACGGGCAGAGAGCCGCCACGAGCTTGGTGTGGCACTGCATCCTGTCCTCCCTCTAGGGGGCTTCGCATCACCCCTGCATCTTCCTCAGCTGCATCCGCGGCGCTTTCGGTAGCGTCGCCCACCTCCATCATCCCATCCTCGCGCTGAGCTCCGCTGCTGTCGCTGCTGCGGCTTCGGCTTTGGCCTGACTCGTGCAGACGCGCCCCCATGGCCACCGCAGAAACACGCAGCTCCTGCTGCCCGATCCAACAGCTCTGTCCACGAACCTCCCCATCGCGGCCCCGCTGCACCAGCGGATTTCGATGTATCGCAGCAGCGGAAGTGAGGGCCCTGTAAGGATTGCGCAAGTGACGGCATGCAAGTGCGTGCAGGACGCGCAGCTGCCGCGCACGGTCGGGCCTCGCTGAGTCAGGTGGCTGTTCCGATACCGGCGCGCCAGTTCCGGTGGCAAGCAGTATTCCTCTGCTCGAGCGTAGATGGGTCATCAGAGTCCACAGGGTGGCATCTGTTAGCCCTGTTCCGGAGAGGTAGAGCTCCTCCAGTTGCACAAGACAGCGAACCAGCTCTGCGGCGGCTGCATCCACTTGCGGGCAGTAGCTCATATCAATCACACGCAGCGTCGCGCTCCGGCACAGGCCGCGCACGCCAGTGTCAGCGAGACTTGCGTTGAGGCTGACATCAGCGAGACGGAGCGAGGGCAACTCGCCAAGGAAACCAACGTCGTGCAGGGTCTCGGACGATATGAGGTGCACCTCCGTGATGTATCGCAAAACCAGCGTGCAGAGGTGAAGCCGTGCAGAAGCACTGCCTGCCATGCTGGCCATGCTCTGCATTTGTGGTTGGCGTCTCTCTAGCAGAGGCTCTCGTGAGCGCCCCTCCACTGGCGCACTCCCCGGGTTGCGGAGCTGAGCATTGAGCGTGTTCGATAGAGGCGACACCGACGGAGGCGGAAATTCCCTGGCCGACTGCCCCGCTGAGTCCACAGGCGCGGCCACCGATGCCCAACCCTCTCCGTTTCCTTTGTCAGCCCCCTCGAGGTGGATGTCCAGCAGCTGCAGATGCGCACAACACGGGCAGCGGAGAAACCCATCCCACCAGGGCGCCGCGCTGTCACACGCCGCGGATGACGATGACGACGGCGGAATCGGCGGCGCTTTACACTCGTAAAGATGGACAGCGGTCAGGAAAGAGGGACAGCAGCGGCGTGGCTGCTGCCCACCTTGAGCGGGCGGCGGGGATGGCACATCCAGATCTGCAGCGCCCTCCTTTGACAACTCAGCGGTAGTCATTGTCGGCCCCCGCGCTCGAGTCGAGCACGTGGCACTAGCCCTGCACCCTTCCGCCATGCGTAAGGGAAGGAATGCGGGGTGGTCACCATATGCGTAGAGGGGCGTCGGCGGTGGAGCGGCTACCGCTGCACACGACGGGCCATGCGAAACTTGCTGGGTGGCATCGCCTCTGGCGTCGCGGCAGACACCGTCGTGCGTGGCGTGGAAGCACGTTGGGGGAGAGGTGCCCATGCTAACCTGCCCCAGTACCAGAGGGCGGCTGAGCCACCAGTGCGAGTGCATCCAACTGCCGCCGTTCCGATAGCTTGTGATGTCCTTTTCGCAAGCTTTGCTGCACGTCGAGGAGGTTGCCTGCCTGCGCCGGCAATCCTCCTCCCGCTCCACTCCAGCCTCCCAATGGAGCACCCGCCGCCATGGTGACCGCGCACGCTCCTGCGCCGCAAGATCAGCACTTGGGAAAGCCGTAGCCGAAGAGGGGTCGGCGATGTAGTGGCCGGCATGGGGCACAGTCGATCGAACCAAGAAGGAAACGAGGCGGCCCACCAGGACACCGCCCAGGCGCCCAGCCCTCATGGCCGCCGAGCGGACGCTGGTGCCTGTGTAGGGGTAGTCCGCTAACGGAAGGAGGTCGCGCAGGGGACCTTCGCTGTCCAGATCAGGCTGCGCAGCCCCTGTGGTGATGACCGCAGCGGTGGTCGAGCTGCGGCGTTGCTTGAACCCGAAATAAGTGCGCGCGCGGCAGTGCCGCTGCGTGTGCTGCCAATGGCGAAGCGCCGCTGTGGCACGGTGGGCGCGGCCGAGCGACGCGACGGTGTTCCCTTTCTGTGTGCGTCGCGTTCGCAGCGGCCGTGGGTTTGCTCGACGCGGGATTGGAATGCCGTATCGAATCGTCCGTGATATCCCCTTCAAAGCTCATTGAATGCGCCTCGCTGCCTAACGGCTGCTCCCACGGCATGACTTGCTCCGCCAAGTCGGAGACCCACCAGTCCCCAAACGGCATCTGGCGTGCCCAATCCGTCCACACGGCCTGATACTCGCTCTCGGCGTCATCGTGGTCGAGCGCTCCAATAAGACGCGCCTCTGCGGCAATGCGGCAGCGTGGCTGAGCCGCGGCAAACGCCAGCGGCGCTCGCGATGGCCAGTAGTGGGCGAGCGCGCCCAGTGAGGCCAGCGACAGTTGGAGGTGCTGCTGCTCTTGGCGCTGCCAATTCTGCTGCTGCATCTCGGCGGATGCTAAAAGAGACGCCCTGGCAATCCTGTGCAGCACAGCTCGGTCTTGCTGCGCCACTCCCCACACGATACGCCGGTACTGTTACTGCTGCTGCTCACGCTACCGTAGTGGTCAATGGTGGTCCAGGAAAGGGATACGCAAAGACTGGCAGCGATGTCGCCTGTATGAGGAGGAGACGAACGAGAAAAGGCAGCAGAGAAGCAGCATCAAAGAGGGCACCTCTGCGGGGCACACGAACGAAGAGCGCTACACAAAAAAAAAAGAGGCGAGGGCTAAAGCAGGCGTCGAGAGAAAGGGGCGACGCGCACAAGAACGCAAAGAAGCGGAAGCCGCAGCCGACCAAGATGGCATCTCTCTTCGTTTCGAGCCGCTTACACACATGCGAAGGCGAAGAATCCGTCCGAACTGCTCTGGTGCCGTGCAGCTGGCGCTTCACCCTATGCGCTCGATCACTCGCTCACTCTATAGCTCTGCTCCTTCTCCGCCAGCAAGCACAGCCACAAACTTTCGTCTTCGCCCCTCTGTATTGTCTTTTGAGTGCGCTGGGCACACGTAGAGATGCGTCGGAGAGAGCGCAAGAGAGACTCTCCTCACCTCCGAGTTGCCGTGCTTTGTGTTGTCGCGTTTCCTGTCTCTCTTCGCCGCATCGTGTCACCAGGGCGGAGGAGAAGCACCCGTAGCGCACGCACACACAGAGAGAGGGGGGATAAATACGGAGTAAGAGATGAAGAGAGGCGAGCGAGGGAGGGATAGAGAAGCTTCGCGTGAGTCGAATGGAAGAAGAGAAGTGCGCCACAGACGGCGAAGCGGGTGTGTTGGTGGTGGTGCGTAGTAAAGCACATGTGCGCACGCGGTGATGGGAGCCGGTGTACGAAAAAGAGAGGAGGGTGAAGGGGAAGCACCACAGTTGTGCCGAACACACACACACAGACACACACACGCACGCACGCCTCGGCGCCATCCGCTTCTTCGCTGCTCTTCGCCGTCCTTTTTCAGTTGATTTACGATAGTTTTTTATGCAGCTTGTTTTTCTTTTCTTTTTTGCGCTCCGCTGCACGCGTGGCGTTCGCTGCGGCGCTGCCGTTCGGCTTCCGTTGCCGTTAAGCGGTTGACTCAGAGTTTTACACAACGCCTCTCCCCCGCAGTGCGCGCACCCCGGGCAGCACACACCGCTACACATATTGCCCACGCCCCGGCGGTACGCTTTGGCTGCTAGCCGCTCGCAACCAGTGGCCACAGCAGGTCAGGGTACCAGTCCAGATCCTCCAGCGTCGATCGAAGCACGACCCTATCCATCATGGAGAAACCCCCGCTGGTGGCGATGCGCTGCTGCAGGAGGCCATCCGTAAGGCACCGCACACACCAAAGGGGATCCTGCGCCGCCGCCCTTGCCGCGTGGCCAGAGCGGGGCAGCATGGCCTCTGTTGCAGGAGGGGGCGCTGCCTCGTATGAATCAGCCGCGCCACGTTCGTATGCGCAGCTGAGGCTGTTGGCATCATCGCTACGAAGGCGGGGCCCCGCAAGCTGCACAAGTGCAACGACATCATCCAAGCACCACTGCCTCTGCCCGGCAGGCTGCGTCCGCCGCCCCTGCGCCTCTGCCCACGACTGCAGCCAAGCGCACACCTGCGCCGTGGCAAATCCGCCGCGCTCATCAGCCGACCCCACCCCTAAAGCGCGTGTGGAGGGGGCTTCCAGCACAGGAGTCACGAGCAGCACCTGCAGCGCCGCCAGTGCCGCGCGGGCAGAGCAGTGCGCTGCGACATACGCCAAAACTACGTGCATCAGCAGCGGCATGCCCTCCTCACAGGCAACGTCGCTGTACGCTGTGAGTGAGATCTCCAGCGTGCGTGAAGCAGCTGCGGAAATCACCGCGCCCGAGTCAGCGGAGTAACTCGGGTCGGAGGAAAGGTCTGGCGGGGCCTGCAGGAGGGCGCACAGGTCTACCATCAGCTCGCACAACGCGACAGACGACGAGGGGGAGAGGGCTGGTGTTGGCATGCCAGCCTCTGCGTCGTTACAGGTGGCATTGCCACCAGTGCCCCACAGCTCTCGACGATGCGCCAGGGTCCACAGGAGCACGTGGCACAGCACTTCATCCCAACCAAGCACGTCCTTCACGCGTTGGTGCAGCCCCAGTAAGCGGCGCAGCCAGCTAGCCCAGACGTCTTTGGCGGCGAAAGAGGCGTCGAAGAGCGGATAGAGAACCCAGCAGCGAGGAGCACCACTCACGGTGGTCACAGCCGCTGAGGGTGACGAGGCCGATGCACCAGTGGCCTCGCTGCAGCCGCCCAGCATGGCAGGGACGGGCGTCAGCTCGATCCCCCAACGCAGAGATCTCATGAGAGCTGCTCGGTCAACATTGCTCGCGGTGTCTGGCACAGCAGCAGCAGCGGCTGACCGTTCTTGCTGCTTCCTCGCTTCCACTGGAGGGCATAGTTCAAGAAGCGGCAGTAAGAAGGGCACAGCATGGAGGCAGTGCTTTGATACAGCCACGCTCTGGAGCAGAAAAAACGCGCCGATGTGCACCTCTCGCGCGTAGCTCGCAGCCGGTGCTTTGTCGGGGAGCGCGTCTGCCATACGTGACGTCGAAAGCGGCGATACCGCTTCACCGCCAGTGCCACTGTTGCCGAGGCGCTGCAACAGCTGAACGGCTTCGGCCATGGTGCACAACTCATCGACCTGAATTCGCACGGCGGCGACGTCGCGCATACGGAGGCATGCCCCCTCAAACGCGTGTACGAGTAGTGACGCGTAGCCCAGTACCATGTCGGCAGCGACGGCGGGGTACACTTCCGCCAGCGCGGCGGCCAGGCGAGTGTTGGCGTAGAGCGATGCGGCATCCAGGCAGAGAAACAGCAGCGCGCGATCACGAGCCGCGGAGTCCGCCTCCGCGGCACGATCAGTGGGCCCGGCCTCCCTTGATGACTCCCTCAGCCAACGGCCCGCCACTGCGCGGATAGCGGATACAATGCTGACCTGTGCGGGGACAGCCTGCACGTGGAGCGCCGGCGCACCAGCAGAGGCGGATGCAGGGCCTTCTCTGTCGTCGTCGCGAAGTCCATCAGCACTGCGCGACCATGACGCGGACAGCAGCGGAGACGTGAAGCGCGCAAAGGCCCCGGGCAGTCGCCGGGTGTCCATCACCACTGACCGCAAGAGAAGCTGCACCGCTTCCTGCGTCTCTGCGACGTTGCCACATAGCGTATAGCACACCGCCGGCGAGCGATGGCGCATTCGCGCAAGGTAAGTCGAAAGAAAGTGCGCGCTGGCGGCCCATCGCAGCTCTCCCAGCAAACGATGTGCCGCGGCCGCCTCCGAGGATACAGCGGTGTGGCCGTTGATGGAGCCGCCGGTCGTAAGGAGAGAAGACGTGCCGCTCGCTGGCGACCGACACAGCTGCAGCGCCGTCCGCGCCGCGTCCAGGAAGTAGTGGTCCAAGTTCCCAGTAGCGTGGCAGGCAGCGCCTGCAGTGCCGTCGTCGCTCGTGTACTGGAGGAACCACATCTCCATCACAACACCGCCGCCGACACACATTCCCTCTGCCAACAAAGTGTCGCTAACGTCCTGCAACATGCTGTAGCCGCTCAGCAGAGCCGCGGGCTTTGTGTGCCCTGTGCCTTCCTTGTCCGCTACCGCGCCGCTGCCACTGCTACGCCCCCTGCGCCTGAGACGCGCACATGCGCGGAGGATCAGCATGGACCACAGGATGGCGGACGCGTGGCGCACAGTGCGCACCTCTGCCGGGTTGGTGGAGCAGACGAGAATAAAGAAAAGGAGCTGCGTCTCGTAGCATTGGCACCGTATACGCTGCCGGGCCGCCGCACCGCCGCAGTCCAGTGCGCCAGTCGAATTCACACCCTCTGTAGAGGTGCTGCCAACCACGCTGCACAAAGCACTAGGGACGTGCGAGAGGTGTTGCAGCACGCACAGTAGCTCCGTGATGTCCTCCAGACGCCGGTGGCCCAGCACCACCGCTGACAGCTGCGCCTCCGCCCAGTTCAGGAAGGCAGGGTCCTCCGCGACACGCCGGCACGCCGCGCGCTGGCCCACCCCGACTCCTCCGCAGAGCAGCAGCTCCAGAAAGAGTACCTCCGAATGGGCTGCGGAAAGAGCGGAAGACGGTGGGGGGGTCAACGATGCTGCGGTCGCTTCGGCATCTCCTCGGGATGCCTGGCAGCCGACGCCCTCACGGCCCCCTTCCTCTCTGCTGCCCCTCAGCGCCATCGAACTTGGTGAAGGATTCAGCAGCAGTAGCAGGTGCATTGCCCCCAGCACCTTGTTCGTAAAGCCTAGCTGTTCGAGTCCCAGTCGGGCATCTGGTCCGCGAAGCAGCTCCGACACCTCGCTGAATGGGAGGTCAGGGTCGTCTACGGGCCTCTCGGCACCAGCGCCCAAGGCACTGGTGCTTCTGTCATCGCTCAGACCCCCCTCCGCGTCCTCGTCGGAGGCGTCCCCTGCCGGACTACCAAGCTCAGCGATGGCCTCCATAAGCAGCGAAGCAGTGCTCCAGCCCCCGAGTGCGTCCTCCACAGGCGCAGAGGTCGCTGAACTCCCTCTCGCCCCCGCCGCCTCGCCGCGAGTCAGCCCACGAACAAGAAGCAGCAGGCACCCGGCTGCCATCTCCACCATCGCAGGATGCCCCGCCGAGACGAGAATCTCGAGAAGGAAGAAGATGAATGGGGCGCAGTTGGGGCCGTGCAGGCAGCGGTCCCGCAGTGCCACCGCCTCCGCCCTTGTTGCGGACTCCGACGCAAGAGTGGTCGCTGTCAAGCCGTGCAGATGCGCCAGTAGCGCCTCCATCGCCAGCTGCTGATGCCTGCGCACTGTGCTGCGAATGCATCGAAAAAGAAGCGAGAAGAACGCCTCGCCACGTACACACGAAGAGGGCAGTGGCGCGGCTAATGTGGGGCGTGTGCCGGCCGGCTCCTCTTTTCCTGTAACGTGGAACGTTGCGTAAGAGATACCCACAGGCCTCACGTAGTAGCCGCTTCGGAGCTGTTCAAACTCGGAGATGGACCACTGGTGCGCCGGCAGGTGCTGCTGGGCGGAACCACCGGCGGCAAGTACAGGCTCCGTTGCACCTTCAGGGATCCGCGTGTGGGTACGAAGAGTGCTGGAGAAGTCCCTGCCGGCCGCGTACGGCTCTGTGGCTGCTGAAATAGCATCTCGAGGCTGAACATGCGCGCTGAAGCTTGTGGTGCGTGCGGCAGCTGAAGAGGGAGGCTCCAATGCCTTCGAAGACCCCGGCGCAGGTGGATGCGCGGTGGTATCATCTGTGACTATACGCTGTCGACCGTACGAATGCCGCGTCCGGATCGGAGGAAAGGCTTGCCCCGCAACTGCTTGAATTGGGCGCAGTGAGGGCCCGAGGGACGAAGGGGACGAGGCCGCCGCTGTGTTAGGAATGATATCGATGTGACGCTCCACGATATCGGTCACCATGGAAGCCGGGGCATCCGCGCTGGGAACGTGCGCAGGCATGGCACCTCGAGCGATCTAAAACGCACGGCACAGTGGAACGAGAGAGACAGAGACAAAGGGCTGGCCGCAAAGCATACAAGGAGGACCACTGAGGTGGGAGCACACGTGCGCACCTTGACGAGGTGAAAGTGCGCGGTGCAACTGAGGTGGCCAGTGAGCAAGAGGAGAGAGATACGACGCACAGCACGCGTACAGGAGCACGCACATACATTTTCACGGTGGATGAATCAAGGCAGCGTGCTCAGAGGGAGAAAGAGAGAGAGAGAGAAGGACTGTGACCGTCGTGTGGCGGTTACACTCCTTTGCCTTTGACAAGAGCCGACATCGACACGAGGGGCGGCGCCGCGCCCCATCAACAACGGCAAAGGGAAAGAGCACCGCAATGTTCGATACGCCCAGTCAATCAGCAGTGAAAAGGAAGCACGCGAGCCGCCCTATCGCACCATCTCGCCCCTATGGCATCCCGCCTTTCATACGTGTGAGAGAGGTGGCAAGGGGGGAGGGGGGTACTCACGCCGGGGAATGGCACGGTGCCAGAGGGCGGCTGACGGCACCCCTCTCCCCCTCGGCCGCCCGCTCCCCCGTCATGCCCATGCGAGAGGAAATGAGGGGAGGAGAGAGGCGATACGCCACCCAAGAGAAGCGGCGCTTTTGTCTTGACTTGCGCCGCACCCTTTTCTTTCGGTTGTCCCTACGGTGTTGGAGGGCCTCCGTCGTCACTGCCCACTGGCGACTTGCCCTCTGCGTGCAGACAGGGGCCGGCCATCTCCTCCCCCCTCTTCCCCACCCACCCCCCACACACACACGCACCAGAAAAAAGGGAGAGAGGTCAGAGGAGATGTCGTCAGGGGAGACGCAAAGTGAGGCGCAGAGGCCGGAGAGGAGGGGAGGAAAGGCGGGACAGGCGAGGAGGACGAGAAGGCGCAAGAAAGGTAGGAGGAGAGGGAGAGGTAATGAATAGCGGCTTCCCCACGTAGCAAAGCGCGCGCGCCACAAGAATCCGAGATAGGCAGACAGACAGACAGAGAGGAGAGGAGAGGGGGAGGCTCGTGAAGGAAGTGGGCGAGCGAATAGGGGAGAGAGCGGTGCGCACACGTGGGCGCTGGCAACCAAGAAAACGAAGAGTGGCGGGAGATGCAGCGGAGGCAGGGCGAAAGGGACGAAGCACAGCGAGGCGAGGAGTCCCAGCGACAAAGTGGCTTCCTTCAGCAGCAGCCCCGGCGGTGTTCGCTGTACGCACCGGCGCTCGTTGCTTTTCTACTCGTCCTGCCCCCCTACTCCTCGCCGAATTCTGTAGTCTGCAAGGTGGCCAGGAGAGGTGATCAGAGCAGAAATACTGTATGTAAAAAAAAAATATGCGAAGCCATACGTGCGTGACGCTCCTCGCGGTAATCCGCTGAGTGCGGCTGACGCGGAGCACAGAGCCATGTCATTGAGAGCCAAGAGAGAAGCAATCATAAGAATGCACGTTGGCGCGTGCGGTGAGGAACACCGTCTATATGAAAAGACCCACATGATCCTGAGTGCATCGCGCGCCGCGCTGTCCCAGGTGTGAGGTAGCACAACCAACTTTTCAGCAACAGAACTAAGGAGATCGAAAATGGAAAGGCACGCGCGCTACCTGTCTCTCCTGCGGCGCTGACCAGCACTGGAGCTCCCTTTACCTCCCATGCAACGCATCGGGGTACCGCAGCGCTGAGGCGGCGTGCGCGGCGTTGGCCAAGCTACTCGAGCCCATGACAGCGATCACGAAGAGGCCATACTGTTGTGTATGCGCGCGAGAGAGGGAGAGAGAGGAGGGGTAGAAAGCGAGCGCTCCAGGTGAAGATGCGATCCTTTACAAAGGATAAGCGTGCCGCTCTTCAAGCCCATCGGTAGGCACAACGCTGCCACGCTGCTGTGCGTCGGTACACGCAGGGAAGAGGCGTCAAGGGAGTCGTCATTACCCGGTGTCGTCAATGACAACGAGCGTTGCGTACGGCCGCCGCTGAGATGCAAGCAGAGAGTGTCCTTATCCCCATCGATTTGCCTACGGCACGTGCTCTTGAGCGCATGGGTGCCAATCACACGCACGCCTCCTCATCACAGCATTCCCCCCCCCATGCGACGGGGGAATCAGCAGGGAGGAGAGGACATCCGCTTGCACCTGAGCGGCTCTCGAAAGCACGGGAGGCGACGCTCATGGCGGGCGGGGGGGCAAGGAGGGAAAAGGCTGAGGAAGAGGGCCCGTTACTGTAGCCATTTTTATGCTCCAGGTGGCGTGGCTCCCCCTCTGCCGTCCAATGAGCCGCCGCAGAAGAGTCCGTAGCACCCAAGAAAAAAGGGGGAAGGCAGACAGGGATAGGGCAAGCGCCCGTGTGGAAGACTGCGTCGATCATCTGGTGTGCGGAGGCCAGAGAGGGGGAGGAGAGCGTGTAGGCACGACTGCATACGTGGGCGCTCGCGTTCGTGCAGGGGAAAAAAATTTACTGTGGGCAGTGGGGAAGCACAGTGCTGATGTGCAGATGCGTACACGACAGTGATGTGTGCTACATGGCATCTTTGTCGAAGCGGAGCAGATCGAAGCACCACCCCGCAGCGTAGAAGAGAAGAAGAGCTAGAAACGGAGCTCAACAAAAGCCTCTGCGAGCAGCGGAAGGATGACTGAGTGTCATGTCGCGTGTTGCGGACGACTCGCATAGAGATGTGTGCTGCACGGCTACCGAGGCACGCACGCAGCACACGGCGTGTGAGAGATGCCGTGAAATGGGTGAGCGAGGCGCAGACCATCACTCGACCCCGTCAACAAAAGTCTCAGTCGACCACTATGTCTTCTCGCACCTTCCCCCCACCAGGTAAGTGAAGTGCGCATCTGCTGCAGTGTCAGCATCTTGTACAGCAGAGCGGCAACGGCAGCCACAGCGCTTGAAGGATACAGCGCACCCTCAGACTCCAAAATGGTAGAGATCTACGCGCTACAGTGCGGCCATGCACACCTAAAGGAGGAGTTATCTGCCGACGCTTCCTGCGCTGAGCACTCCCCCTCGCTCATCGGCAGCACTGATACAGCGGGAGCAGCAGCGGCTGCTTCCTCATGAACGGCAGCAGGCACAAGACACCAACGGCACCGCGACGAGGCCGCGCGGAGAGGGATCTGTCGTTCCGCCCGCGAAAGAAGTCACTACGGAGGTGAAGGCCCCACCACAACGAAATGAAAAAAGGAAGAGAAACCTGAAATACGTCAGCGGAGCGGTCTACGCACCTGAAGCGTGTGTCTCGAGTACACGGGCAGAATAGCTGCGGCTCATGTGATCAGCTCGCCCTGTTTGAAGGGAGAGGGGAGGGGGCAAATAGGGGGGAACCAGTCAAAGAACGCTGCAGTGGCTCACCGCTACACTCATGCGTGTTCGGGGAGTAGGGTGGTGATGGTGGTGGTGTGCGGTAAGGCGTGCTTCTAGACCGCCGGCATTGGATGCCGATGAAAGTTTTGCCGCAAGCGCCGCGTCGTGAACTGTTCGTCCTTGCACGTGTGCGCAAGGGTGACCTCGTCGCCCAGTAAATGCGTACGTGAAACAGAAGTGAAAGCGACACCCACGCGCGTGAAGCCAACGCCCGCAACACACGCACGCTAGCAGAGAGAAAGCAAGAGAGAGCGACGAATAAGAGCAGCGAACGGGACGCCGTGCACTGTGAGCGGAGGGGGAGAAGAGGGGGCCCGGCGGGCATTACGGCACTTTGGAGAAATCCAAGCTGGAGAGTGAATCAAAGATAAAAGGCATCCGCACCTTCGGCCGAATTTCGGGCGCCAGCGTAGCGGCTCACGCTTACGTAAAGGAGGAGGAGGGAAGAGGAAGGAGAGGGGAGGGGGGAAAGAGAAGCTTGGCTACAGATCTGCCGTGAAAAGGGGTGGCATCATGCTTCAACGAAAAAAAGGGAGCTCAAGCCGGAGAGTGACAGAGGCATCCACGTGTGCAGCAAGGAAGAGAAAGAAGACACTACCCTCACATAGCAGCGAAAAGGAGGAAGGGGGAGCTTCCGGCCCCCACCACGTCGTACAAGCTCTTGCCGCTTCGATGCATCCGAACGAAATACACTTCCTTCTGCATGTCCATTGCTGTTGCTGTTGTCTCCGCTCTTTGCTTAGCTTTGATTACGTCATTGGCGCTTGACTGCTCTGCGCGAGTCTCTGCGCGCCTTCGTTTCGCTCCCGCGCTGATATCCATTTCTGTAGGCGCAGTTGTGTCTGTGTGTTTGCATACTGTTACCTTTTGGCTGCTGTCGCCTGCGAATTTGAAGAAATTACGGTGGCGTAACGCGATAGGCCCACGAACGAAGAGTGGAAGAACAAGAGCATACGCGCAGAGAGGAGGAGGGAGGTACGAGAGCACATGGGCCACGCAAGCACACACATACACACCCTGCTGTATCCCTTCACTGCCCTGCTTCATATAGCGGCACTGGCCTTTACCCCCATCCACCCCAACCGGCCCAAACTTTGCCCCCCCCATCAACCGACATCAGCAACCAAAACAAGGCGGCACCGAAAGCAAAAACGCCAGCGGGAGTGTCAGGCAACGAAAACGCGCCACCACAGCACCGCTGAGGGAAACAAAGCAACGCTCGAGGGGAAATATATATGTGTATGGGGGGGGAGGCTGTTATCCTCGAAGGGCAGACGCGCATATTGAACAGCTTCTTCCACTGCAAAGTGTGAGGGGCACTCGTTGCAGAATGACCGCCGTGAGGGCCGCTGTGCCGCGAGAGAGACACAAAAAAAAAGCAACAGCAACGAGGGGGAGGGGGGCAAAAGAATGCGCCACTGTGTGCGGCATCCCCCGCAGCTGCGCATGCGACGATAGCGCTATTGGAGGCGGCGGGGAAGGGGGACTGCAGTGGTAAGGCCCGTCCTCCCGCCGCGGGCACTGGCGCGCCTTCGCTTCACCTGCACGCGTAGTGCAGTACGGACTTCTCTTTATGCCCTCCCTCTCTCGTTAGGATTTGCAGGTGAGCCCGAATCGCGTGTACCGCGCCCTCCTCGAAGAGGGCAGAGAGACGTGGAGGGGGCGGGGGGGGACGGCGCCTGGCATGAGGATCCTCAGAGAGGTGCACATCGGGGAGAGAGAAAGGAGGGGGACGGCGCACAGCAGAGGCTGGAGTCACGAGGAAAGACGACCGGCTCGGCATGGCTGAGCGACTGGGGAGGAGCCAGGGCGACGCGCTGGAGGCGGCCGGGCACGGGCAAGCATGTGAGAGGTGCCGCCACTTCCTCGTCCTTAGTCGCGTCGATTGCCTTTGATGAGGACGTCGCCCGCAGGCCTATTGGGTTCGCCAGTCCCACTCGTAGCTGCCACCCTCCACGTAGCGCTTGATAGGCTTGGAAGCGGAGGTGGCAGTGATGCTTGTGATGCCTCCAGGCGGCGCTGCAGGCGAGTCTTCCTTGGAGGCTGGCGCACCAGTATGCGGCATCTGCGTCCGCGAGGACGAGCGGGAGTGCCGAACCACTGCGGGGCTGCTGCCCCCAGGCATCGTTGGTGCGCTAGGAGTGCCTAACGGAACAGCACCAGCCACCGGGCTTAGCTGCGGTGTGGCGACGGATGGCATGAGCCTCTGCGGTGGCCACACTGCCACATCAAGAGCAAGCGCGTTTGGGAACCC
Source organism: Leishmania martiniquensis (assembly GCF_017916325.1). Taxonomy (NCBI): domain Eukaryota; phylum Euglenozoa; class Kinetoplastea; order Trypanosomatida; family Trypanosomatidae; genus Leishmania; species Leishmania martiniquensis. Next base: position 794,183 of record NC_090166.1, read on the forward strand.
AGCAGACCCGCTCATCGAGGTCGGCGTCATCCCGCGCGAGACGTGGGCTGGCGTCGACGGGTAGCTGCCATTGTTGTGGTTGGCACTGGCCGCGCCAGGCATCGCCACTCCACACATGACTGGCGGGCGCGACGGCCCAGCAGCGGAGACGGCTGGACTCGCCGCGCTGGGGCCGCGGCGCGTGGTTTGCATATTCGGCGCACCGTAGGCGTAGCTGTACAGTGCCTGCACCCACCGCCGCGCCGTGCTCATCGCCTCCGATGAGGCGGATGATATCACAGGTGTGGCGAGGTACCTCGCCGCTGGCGCTGCCGGCGTGTTACCTACGCCAGGAGCTGCGCCTGTCTGGGAGAAGGCCTGCGAGCCATGCTCCCCGGCCCCGCTTCTTGCCACCGCACTACCACTCGCATCGACGGTCCCGGTGCTGCTCTCCCTTGTCGTTGTGCGTGACGCCGGTAGCAGTGAGAACAGGGCGCTGGCAATCGTCTTGGGTACCGGCACGCTCGCCGGCTTGCTGGCGCTTGTAGCGGGCGCCGAGGCAGGCGAGACCAGCGGCGGCCTCGCCGCCGAGGACGCGCACGGAAAAGTCGCTAGCGGCGCAGTGGATGGCGAGGGGTGGTGGCTGCAGTGCGTCCCTGACGCAGAGGCGCCGGGCGAGCTGCCAGCGACGGGTTGCTTCTTCTTGTTCGGGTTCGCAAAGTTCGGCACCGTTCCGTGATAGTATGTGCTGCCGTCTCGCTCGAAGCGGTAGACATAAAAATTTCCAACGTGCTCGTGGATGTGCACCGTGCCAGGGTTCAACTGTAGATGCATCAGCTGCTCCGGATTCGCGCGCGGGGGCGGGTACCACCCATCCCCTTCGCTACCGTGCAAAGCCTCGGCCTCGTCGCGGTCGCAGACCCGCGTCACCCAAGCCGGATCGTCGGAGTCCGCCTCACGCGCCTGCTTGCAGTATGGCCGCATCGCCGCGAGCACGACACCCTCGAGTGGTATCGAGTGGTCTGCGAACCATACCATGTGGCCCGGGTCGAAGCGCAGAATGTCGCCCTCGTTGAAGCCCGGTAAGACATCGCTGCCCATGACGTAGACGTCTTTCGGGTGTATTGTCACGACACGCCCCGGTTCTGGAGTGGGCGGCGGGTGCGCCTGATCCACCAACCCGCGGTAACGCCAGTACCCGCTCTCCTCGCTCGGTAGCTGCGTCACGCGCTCCTGCATGACCTCCGGCCGCTCCGCGAGCGACCAGCACAAGCGCTGTGCCAGATCCTTCGATATTCGGCCATGGATCATCTGGTCCGCTGTGATCCACATCTCCATCTCGTCCGTTACACCCTGGCCCACGCTCCGGTCAATGGCAGCCAAGCCGCCGGTGCTGTGGTTGCCCATCATGCTGCCCGGGCCGCGCGCGGTCGTGATATCCATGTGGTGGCCCGGCAAGCCCCCGCTGAAGCTGCTGTTGCGACTAGTGCCGGCCGTTGGGGTTCCGCCCTTGAGCACGCCAAGGTAGCCCCAGCGCCACTTCATCTCGTACAGAAAGGAGAGAATCGGTATGTTCGTGAGGAGGCTCGAGAAGCTGAAGGTCTCCATCGGAGGCAGGAAGGGCCGCGGCGGGCCCTGTGCGGCGGTGGACGGCAGTAGAGGTGCGACAGGCGAAGATGTGGTGCCGCCGCCGCCGGCAGCACCGTACATCGGTGGTAGCGCATCCGCGGCAGGCAAGGAAGCAGCTTTGTCAGCTCCGTTGTCGTAAGGGGGCAGAGACGGCCCTACGGATGCTGTAGGGCTCGGATAGGTGATGGGGCCCTCCATTCGCACACCGGGCTGCCGCTCGATGAGCCCCGCCTGGATCATCTGGTAATAGTAGGTGCTGGCAGCGATGTACGTCACGCGACCAAGGTTCTGCTCGCCGGCAGACTTTGTGAGAAACACCATGGCCGCTAGCGGGGCAGCCACCGGCGGTGGCAACGTCATCATATCCTCAGACACGGCGATGCGGGCAAGATAGCGGCAGCCATTTTTACTCGTCCCGCGCGCGCGCAGAAGCGTGCCGCTGCTATTCATCGACGACGCCGCCTTTGCGCTCCCGCTGCTCGCCTGGCTGCTGGTGAAGGAGTACGGGTCGTTGTGGTACGTGCCCCCTGCTGTCAGCGGGGTTGCCTGCATGGAGCCCGGAGTGAGCAGACTCGTCGCTTGGTTTGCTATGGCCGGCGCCTGCGTTGACGCGCGCCTTGCGTCATCCACGTCCTCCTGCATCGAGGCAAAGCCGAAGCAGCCGACAATATTAATGATAGAGCCGAACATATACACACCATTTTCTAGTGCCGCCTGCATGTTGCTCCCGGCGACGGAAGCATTACCGGCGGAGTAGGACGGGGTCGGCGGGGCGGCAGAGGGCAAAGGAATCGACGACCGCGTCGCAGCACCGCCAGGAAGAGCATTGTGCAAGTTAAGCACCTTGCTAATATCAGACCGGAACGCTACAGCACACAGGACGGGCAGCACCTTACGCTGCTTCTTGCCGTCCGGCCCCATGGTGGTACGCGGGTGCGCGAGCGCCCACTCATAGGCGTGCCGCATCTCCGCGTCCGTGTCGAAGAGCATTTCCTCGACGTGCTCGATGACGCCGCGGTATAGAGCTTCGCGTGAGGGGTACGAGTCATCCTCGCTTCCGTCGTCGTCCTCGCTGCTGCTGCGATCCCCCTCCCTCATCAGCCCGTCAGCGTGCAGATCAGACTGTAGCCCAGCCTCCGCGACCGGCCCGGCAGCCGCAGCCGCGGCAGCGGCACGTGCTTCACGCTCCTCCTGACGACGGCGGCGCCGCTGCACGCGCGTCTCCTCTCCTGGCAATCGATAGGAGCTTGCGTAGTTGGGAATACAGCTAAGGTCGCCCGGGTTGCCGGGTCGCCGAAAGTAATAATTCACCGCGGCATCGCATCGCGCCTTGTGGAACTGTACAAAGAGGGGACAGTCGGGGCTTGGGAAGTACTCCTTTGTGAGCGGGATGAGAATGATGTCTTGGCGCTTGCCGCTGCCACTGCCGCTGGCCGACGGGTTTGCCTGACTCACATTAAAGAAGCCGCGCCGGATTGTTTCACGGCTCGGTGCGACCCCCATGGCCTTCGGAGCCACCGACGCGACACAGTACGTCTGCCGATGCGTGTAAGTGTGTGCGTGCGTGTGTGCGTCGAAAGAGGGAGAGGGGGGGGGAAAGGGGGTGGTCGCTGCCAACGGATGTGATGCGCCCTTGGAGAAGCGATGGAGGGAACGAAGAAATGCCCACAGAGATCGCGCCCACCGCTGGTCGATCTGTCCGCAACGTTCTCGCGCGCCCTTTTCCTTCCCTTTTTACACGGTCTCCTGAGCTTCGAAGGAGAGTTCCGCGTACGCCGCTGTTGACTCGGCTGCGGCGTTTTGCCCTTTGTCACCGCGACGCCCCAAATCGCCTTCTCTCCTTCAGTTTTCGCTTCGCAGTTGATCGCGTTAATGTGCTTGCGCAAGATGCAGCTGCTCTTCCACAGCCTCGACAGCCGTGAGAATGTGTGGGAAGTGGAAAAGGCGCACGCGCGTGCGTTGGTGTGGTAATGCGCACAGCAACCAGGGGTGAGCCGGAGCAGCGCGCAGATGGGGGAGAAGGGTGAAGGCCGCCATACACGCAAACGTGAAGAGGGAAATACGAGACAAGCGAGCGATTCGGGGCAGAGGGTGGGGGTGAGCCTAGGGACAGTGAGAGGCGGAACATGAAACGTTTCGGCATTCACCACCGATGCTGAGACGTGAAGAGAGCCCGCCGCAGGAGCACGCCCAGCACCTGCCTCGTTTCTCACGCTATGCATGTGTGAATGCGCGCCTCAGCTGTTTACTTCGCGCTCCCCCTCTCACACTGGCGTTTTTCAGTCGGAGCAGCGGTCAACATGCTCCTTGTAGAGGGTCCAGAGAAGATGTTCCCACGCGCCAACAGAAAGAGAAATAAAGAGAGGAGAGGCGCTGGAGGTACTTCTGTGTGAGTGTGGGTGGGTGTGTCTCGGGGAAAGGGCCCAATCGAGAAGACGCGCCTCCGCCTCATGCCGGGCTCTTCTACACGTGGGTGTGCCCTTCTCCTTTTTTTATTATCTGCTCAATAGCCGTCTTCGACGTCTTCTCGCCAGCGAATGAAAGTGAAAAGTGTATTCGTTGGGGGGGCGCGGGGAGGCAAGCGGAAGACGCTGAGAGGTGTGGCACAATTCGCCAGCCGGACGGGCCGACCCGGACGACTGAGCAGTTCGTCGTCGCGTCAAGGCCAAATAAAAGCGAGACAAAACAAGCAAAATTTAGCTCAAGGGGCTTTCTGCGATCCGCTGCGCACATCGCGGCGGCAGGTTCATGTGACGTTTCGGTGCTTCGACTCGGCACGTATGTCATCGTGCCACCTCTAACACGCTCCATGTCCTCTTGCACCGCGCCCGTTCCGTCACCGCTTCGAGGTCGCGAGCATCACTCTGCGTACACCCGTCCCACAGGCCCATCTCACTCGGCTGTGCAAGGCAGCCGCAAAGGCACGCGTTCCAGCAACGCGCCGACTCGAGCGCCTGCGTCGGGACCCCGTGTCTCACACCCCTTCCGCACCTCCTTCGCAAGTCGCCGCGCAGTCACTCCCATGATGCGAGCCGCCACCCCGCGCACCCCCCTCGACCTGGTGCAGGCTCCCCACGCCAGGCTGAGATGCGCTCGAGTCACGCCGACACATCGCCCATCGCGTGCACAGCACAGAATTCCTCGCACATGCAGGTCGCTCCGGCGCAGCGCCGTCCGCAGCCCCCACCGCCACCGTCGGCATCCGTAGAGGCCGATCGCTCCGGCGCCCCACTTAGCCGGCGCGCGACCCGGTCACCGCCAGAGGCCGCCCGCCCGTGGCAGAGACGGGGAGGAGGCTGCCCCGCCCCCCCACGCAGAGAGTGGCGCGCTGGGCCCCTCCCCGAGATGCCACGCTCGCAGGCGTCAGCGCCGCCACTCCTCTTCCGTCATAGTGGGAGGGGGGGATTCGACCGCACAAAAAAGAGAGGGAAAGTGCGGAAGAAAAGAGATCAGCACACAAGCGCAGAGAGGGTGAAGGAGACCGATACTGATGCGGAGCGCAACGATTACAGTCACAGTCGCATTGGCAGCAGCGGTCAATGAACAAGCACAAAGAGTAAAAGGGTGGAAAGGAGATGAACGGAAAGGGGATTAGGAAGAGATGTGGTATATATAAATAAATATATATTTATATATATATAATTATTTATACTCATATATATATATAACAGGCTGCGGGAGATGCAACACGTCGCGCAGAAGCACAAGCACCGGCAATAGATGGCAGCGCTAAAGGCAGCCGCCACTCGCACAGAAAGCAACACGGGAAGCAAACGGAGCTCTAAAACGCTCCCACGTGGGCATCGTCACCCCCTGAGAGAGAGAGAAGCAGCGACAAATGACCCGCCCACCCCCTCCCCTTTCGTCTATGGTTGGAGCAAAGTTCTCTCTGCGAAGGAAGCTCGTACACCTCCCTTCACGAGACGTCGGCAGGGCAACACGAGTGAAGGCGGGGGGAGGGTGGTCGACTGAGAGAGGGAGGGAGAGAGAGAGGCCTCCCCCTCTCCCTCCCTCTCCACCACCACGCACACATACATATATATATAAAGATATATATCCAAGGGCCGCGGCGACAACGAGAGCGGGAACAGAAGGGGAAGAGAGATAAAGAGAAAGAAAGAGGGCGAAAGCCAAGATAGGAAAACAAAGCGCTTGTATGAGAAGACACCCCACACCACCGGCAAAGAAAAAAGAGATGGGAAGAGCGAGAGAGCTCTGCGACATACATGGCAGTCACCCTTCCCAATCACAGGCTCTAACGAATGACATCACGGGGGTCGAACCATGCGCACAAGCACACCAGTTCAATCGCCGCTTTTGTTTTGCTTCGTTTTTTTTTAGATGGGGGAAGGCGCAAGGCGCTGTTCAGCGGAGAGCGCTTGAAGAGAAAAAGAAGAAACAGGAAATAGAGCACACTCCGACACACAGCGCAGTCGCGCCGCTCAGTCCTCCTCCCCCATGTCTAGCGCTGCCGTGCGCCAATCCCACCGGTACGTTCCTGTACGCTTGTCCATGAGCCGCGCTGTGCTCGCCGTATCGCCGCTGCGCGTGCTGCTCGCAGCGGCGCCGGGTGCATGGTGGCGGAGCTGGCGCTCGTTGGGCTGGCAAGCGACTGAAACGTGGTGGGGCTGATCGCCCCTTGCCGTGAAGCTGTGCTCGCGAACAGAGCCATTACCCGCGCCCAACGCCCTCCACGACAAAGTCGGCGAGGGCTCCGCACTCGTAAAGCTGTGCGACAGCTGCCGCCCGGTCAGACTGGCCTCCTGGACGCCCGAGCCGCCGCAACTCGCCGCGGAGGTGCCGCCGTTCATGGAAAATGGCAGGTCGTTGTGATGCGGCCCACTGGCGGGGTCTGTGGTTGTATCGCTGAAGAAGCTGGCCGTTTTGGCATGCGCGTGACCGTGGTGATGGCGTACCCGCACGGTTACATTCACTGACCCACCCACAGGGCCACCGCCCTCGCCGCACAGCACGCCTACCTCCTCCGTCACGGTAGTGCCGTCCTGGTACAGGCTGCCTGCAAACGAGGTGTGGTGCCAGTGCTGCCCGTTCACCCTCAGGGTGCTGCTGCCGTTCGAGGCGGCAGAGTTGAGCTCGTCCAATTGCAGATGCAGGTGCGAGTCGGTACAGCTCGCAGACACGTTGTGGCAGTCCTCGAAGTCAGGCGACATCTGCAGCGAGTAGGCATCAGACCCCTGCAGCAACAGCGGCGACGGCATTGGGAATGTGTGGTGCTGCCTGGGGCGATGCGTCGTGGGAGACATGTAAAGCAGAGCAGCGGCAGGGTCGCCGTAAGGTTCACTAGCGCGCCGAAGTGCGCCTCCCACCTCTGCCACAGAGGTGTATGGCATATTGTCCGCCGCAGCCGCAGTACTGAGGCCTCCGCCCGCTCCAGAGCCCACATAGTGCCGAAAGGAGGACGCCGTTCCCTGTCGACTGATTGAGGTCGCAAAGGATAGGCAGACCTCACTCTCCTGCGGTGTAAGAGAGGGACTGACTTCCGTGACCACTGGCCGGACGGTCTCGTATCTGCTGCCCGTATCCTTCGCGGAGAGGTCGTAGGGTTGCGTGAGGGAGGCCGTGCTTTTACCAGGGCAGCTCTCTATCGCTTCTGGGTGACGCTGCGGCTGATGCGGTGGGAACAGCTGCTGCGACGGTGCTGCGTACACATAGAGTGAATCCGTATAGCCGCCCTCGCCCATCGGCCCGCTGGCGTCAGCGACGCCTGTTGCCCCGCTGCTCATGCCTGGGTAGTAGTACGAAGAGGCATTGCGGCTGCTGTGATCGCCACTGCTGCCGTAGCTGGCGTACGGTGGATGCCCTTGGGAGCCGTGGCACTGGGCGCCGTAGGTTGACGGGGCATTAACACCGCTGTGGGGGCCTGCAGAAGGCGGCGGTAGTGGAGGCATTTGGCTGCTGTAGCCATTGCCGCAGGCATACTGCTCGCAGGAGCCTCGCAGCAATGGCGGCGGCAGCGGGTAGGCGCTGTACGACGGCGGGTGCGGATAGCGACTGTACTCTGGCGAGTGATGCGGAGAGTAAGCTGCCACGCTGGCGCCATCCAACGAGCTCAGAGAGGAAGGGGCACGGCACTTATCAAGTGCGCTGGCCTTGCCGTTTATGCTCTTCGCATCATGCTCGCCAGCTGGCACCGTAGGATGCATGTATCGCAGCGGTGATGGGGCCGCTCTCGGCTTCTCAGTGTTGGGGGTCATGGCGTGTGTAGGGGTGGGAGTAGTGGTGGTGGCGCCGGAGGTCTCGGTGGCGCCCCCGGTGCTACTGCGTGAAGCGGTTTCGCCTGTCTTTCTCTCCTTCGTCTTCTCCGCGGTCGCTGAAGTACCAGCAGCAAGCTTAGCCACCTTTGCGTTTCCGGCGACCAACAAGGTTGGGGTGGCGGATGGCGACCAGGCGCGCTGCATGTTTTCTTTCCCAGCAGTAGGCTGAGGAGCGGTGGTAGGTAGCCCCTCCCTTGCGGGCTCCGCTGTCTTGGAGCTCCTCTCCGCTGAAGTCGTCTGGGCTCCCTTCGTGGGCTGGAGCTGACCAGCAGTGTCGATCTTTGCAGGGGCAGTCGCATTGTCATCCTTGAGCACCGCAAGGGGCGCGCCCTCATCCCCAGCCTCCAGCCCAGAAGCACTGCGGGTGGAAGCAGAGGTTGGCGCTTCGGCGACGCCCACCGTCCTCTGCTCCTTTCTTTGACCATTCGCCGCTGGTGTAGCTGAGGCGTCTGCGGTGGTGGCGGCACCGGTCGCCACAAGGCTCGGAGCGGCTGCAGTATTGCAAGACTGTGCGTCATGCAGCGCCACAGCCTCCTGTCTGTGTGGCGCTGAGTTGATCAAGGCCCTCGCTGCCGTAATCTCCCTCTCCCTCGACCCCGCCTCATCCATCTGCGCGGGCGACGCCGTCTCCGGCGACGCTGACATGGCCGAGGCGGTGGTTGATGAGGGGGAGGCGACAGGCCGAAAGACGTCCGACGCCGTGCCGCGCACCACATCCGCCTTGGGCTGCCACTTTTTCTTCTTTTTAGTGTGCTTCTTCCGCGTCTGCTTCAGGAACTGCGGCGTGACAGCGATGATGCGGCAGACGCGCTCAATCAGGTTGACCCGCCAGAGGCACGAGGTCCCGTCACCGATGATCCCGTCGGCCTCTGCCGGCACCACCGGTAGCCCCGAACCCTTGCCAACCATCACATCTCTGGGCGCCTCCTCAGGCGAATCGGACGCGCGTAGGACGCAGCCCGTGTACCTCGCTGCGCCTCCATCACCGCGGACGCCCTCGATCTGCCGCACCCAGTGCAGGTCCTCTGGCCCTGCCTCGCGGGCGATCTTGCTAGAGTTGCGCAGCTCACCGAGAAGCAGCTCCTCTAGCGGCAGACGACACACACACAGCACGCGCGCCTCCGCGGGTGTCCTGGCTGGAAGCGGCACTAAGCTGAGCACCGTGTTGCAACGCAGCAGCTCCTCTTTCTGCCCATTGACGGTCACCGTACTCATGTAGTTCTCCCAGGAGGGAGGTGGAAAGCCCTCTGCCGGCGCACTGCCACCTGCAGCCATTTCGCGGCTCCTTTCATCCGGTCTGTACCCCCAAGCAACGGGGGCCCCTTCAGTCGTGCACCAGTGCAGCAGCGCCGCCGTGGCGGAGCGCCGGTTCGAAATGTCCGGTCCCACTGGCCAGAAGAGGTGACGGTCGGTGTGGCGAGACCGCCACGCGGAGAGTACCCCGGCACCTGAGGGAGAAGCTGCCGTGGCAGCAGTGACGGTGGTGGAAGCTTCGCCACCCGCCTCGCCCCCGCTGTTGCTGGGTGGCCAAGATTGTACGAGCATGTCCTCGTCCGGCAGGCGGATGAAAGAGACGGAGTGTGGGGATGTCGGGCTTCCCGCCATCATCTCTGCGGTGGCGGAAGAGAGGAAAGAGGCACCAACACCTCCTGCGACAGCCGCAGGTGCCTCCCCTGTCGCGGTGGGGTCCTTCACGTCGGCACCCGCCGCATCAGCCGGTGCTGCTGAAAGCTGAAAGACCTCCAGCGGGTTGATATTGTGTAGCAAGCAGGCTACTATGAACTCAGTCAATGCACGCACGTAGGGCGCCACCACGTGAAAGTTCAGCATTGACTCCGTATCCGTGCCGTCACCCTCGCCATCGTCCTCGGTAAGGGACAGCGGCACGCGGGTCACGTCCTGCAGCCACATCTGCGCACTTCCCGGCGGAGGCATGTAGAACAAACAGTTCTCACCAGTTGCCTGGCCGGGAGGAAGGATGGGGCACTGCTTCTCCGCTTCCCCATCCGCTCCGCCGTCACCGCGCCTCGGCCCCGGCCTGCCCTGGTGCTCACGCTGGTATTGAAGACAAAAGAGAAAAAACGAGCGCGCACACGCGCGCACCTCTCGCAGGAAGCACAGCAGCGGCACATTCGCCCGGCGGCTACGCATGAATAATGAAGGCAGCGGTGGCGGTGCCCAAAACTGTGCCCTTTCGCCCGACTCGAGCGCACCGCTTCCTTTTCCACTTCCCTCGGCCGATGCCGCCCTCGCCACACGATGGCAGGCGGCGGTGCGGCTTGCCTCCAGGAGCATCTCAGGTGGATGAGAAAAGCGCTTGTAGTAGAAGAAGACGTCACCGAGATCCTTGTCAGCCGCGCCGCCGTCTTGCTTCGACGCTGGCGCCAACTCCTTCGCCATGAGGTCACAGGGCACACAGTGCAGACACGCGCGCTGCCACTGCTCTGCGTACGTGTAGACCGCCGTGAGAAGGACGTGCGTGCGGTGGTGATCGCCGGCGGACTTGGTCAGAAACATCTGCATCTCGTAGTCCGGCAGCTTCCGCGCGCTCGATGCGCCCAGCCCGTGCACGTCGCCGACAAACCCCGTCGCCTTCACGTAGCAGCCGAGCACATCCGTGCAGTCTTCAGGGAAGCTGTAGGTGGTGCCAGACGCCGCATCAGTGGAGGAGGCCGTCCCTGCGAACTTTTCACTTCCGGCATCCCACGCAGCAGAAGAATTCGTGGGGCTTGCCTCAGAGGCTGGCCGGTGGTAGAGGAACGCCACCGCGCATGGGAGCGGTCGCACCGAGGTCGCATCGGCGCGGTAGGCTCGCAGCATCTCCATGTCTGTCTCGTAGACCATTCGCTCTCCACCGTTGGTGATATACGCATCATACATGGCTTCCCGCGTCATGGGCACAGACGGAAACACGTCAGCCGGCGGGCAGTAGACGGGAGAGCTGCCGATCACCTCAGCCAGGTAGGTCGGTGAGGCGACGTCGCCGACGCTCTCGTGCGCCGCGTGCGCCATCGGAGACGCCGGCGAGGCCGGCGTCGACTGCGCCTTTCGGATGCCATCATTCGCGTAGTAGTAGTACCGCACCGCCGGGTCACACCGCGCCTCGTAAAGCTGTACAAACAAAGGGCAGTCTGGGCTTGGGAAGAACTTCCTCAGGAGCGGAATGAGGGCAATCTGCTGGCGCTGGCCGTAGAAGGGCGGCTGCGAAAGACAGCGCTCCGCCGTTTCACGGCTCGGCGCGGCACCCATCCCTGTGCCCCTTGCTCAGGCTAGTGGTGTTAAGGATGATGTGCCACTGTCTCGGACCTCCCTCTGTGCCAGCAAGATCGATGGTGCCTGTTTTTTTATCGTTTCAAGAGAGGCGGTGCGAGTACGCTTGTGCGTCCCAACGCCCCAACTCTCCGGCTCAAAAAAGGTGCACTGCCAGAGACCGAGAAGGCTGCAGATGGGGTACGCCTGAGAAGATGACGACAGCAAGCGCAGCCTTTCACGCCACAAGAGGAAAGCGAAGAAGGACTGAGCGGAAAAAAAGTGAAGCAAAACGTGCGCGTGTGCTCGCACGATACGCGGCCAATGAAGAGCTCGCCCTAAGCCTCACCTAAGGCCAGGAGAGGGGCGCTCCGCATAGAAACAGCGAAGGCGAAGCAGAAAGGGGGAGGGGACGAAACGAGAAGAAAGCAAAAGTGAAGGAAGAGGGGCGAAAGCAACGCAACCACACACACACACACTCTCTCCTTCAGAGCACAACGCGTAGCCACCGCCACAGAGAGCGCACCAAGGCAACAGCGACCGTCGCGAAATCAACGATGGCAGAGGAAAGAAGAAAAGCTGATCAGGGTGGAAAAATGGAGAGCGACTGAGGAAAACTACCACGACGAAGAAAAAAAACAGGAGGGAAAGAGGAGGAGGCGATGGAACACAAACGTTTGCTCGTGTAGCCCGAGAGAGAGAGAGGCGCAAAAAGCGCACACGAAACGGGGGAACGCTTGACGGAACGCTCAAAGATTCAGAAACAGAGAGGAGAGGGAGAGAGAGAGAAAAAAACGAACATGAAACGGTTCTGGGAGCGGTGGGGAACAGATATAAAATAAATAAATTAAAAAGGGGGAGGGGCAGAGGATGGAAGCAACGGAAACAAAGCCAGCGAAAAGAAAAAAAGGAGTGAGCAGGCGATGAAGAGGTGGGCTGTGTGAAGGTGCGAGAGGGGGAGGGGAGGGGAAGGTGTGTGCGAGTGAATCAGGTTCGTCTCTGCAAGTTTATTACCACCTTATTTCTGCTGCGCCTTGTTTTTTTTTTGGGGCCCTCACTGTTATTGTTGTTGGTGTTGGCGGTGTGTGTATTGGGTGCGCACGCACCCACCGGCAGAGGGGCGTAGCGAATACACCGACACGTCGCTGTCGCGCTGATGGCGTCAATGAGAGCAAAGGGCGAGCAGAGTGTGTGTTGGGTGGTGAGGGGGGAGGAAGGCTTGATGAGCAACAGTTTGACGAAGCACGGCACGTTTTGGCAGGCGGGTGATACCCGCACTGTACTTTTTTTTTTAAGCTGACCGCCCGCTTACACAGGCGTATAAAGGGGAGGGGGAAAGGAGGAGCTGGCAGTACACAAAGACACGTAAAGAAGGGAAGAAAAGGGATCAACGCTACTAGTGTGGTTGGCTTTCTCTGCTGCAGATTGAGGAACGACAGCGCTTCGAAAAAAAAAAGCAAAGGCAAAAAAATGGGGTTGGGGTGCCGATGTTGAATGGTTATGAGTTCGCAGGAAAGAGGAGGGGGGACGAGGGGGAGAAACGTTCCGGAGTAAGCAAATGAGCGATGAGCAGCGCGTGCCGTTGTCACTCACCAATTCGTGCGTTGTTGTGTGCAATACGCGTGGGAGCAACTATTTTCTTTGTTTCTTTTTGGGGGAGGGAGGAGGGCTTTGGCTTTGTTTAGCGTACGATTTCTTTCGCTTCTGTCTCTCGCCACCCTTTCGATCCTGTGAAGACCTCGAGCTCAGCGAGTAAAACAAAGGCGCTCGCGCGGTAGTCCCGCTCCACGCCTTTTACTCGTCGTCTTCTGCAAGACTGAGAGGATACGCAAGCAGACGCGGTAAACGGAAAAGCGAAGGCAAGACGGGCCCGCCGTTACCTCAGCAGTACCAACACACGCGCAGGGGCGGAAAAGAGCAAACGCAAAGCGAAAAAAAAAAGGAAGCAGAGGTGAGAACGAGCGGGCAAAATGGAAAGGGGAAGAGAATCCCCAAAAGGAAAAAAATGTAAAGAGCCTCAATGTAAACAGCGGAACGACACACGCACGACAACAAAAAAAGGGAGGCACCAAGACAGAGAGACAGATAAGAGGAGCGAGGGGAGGGAATGCGATCACACTCGAGCAGATCGTTGTGAGGTTTGATCGGCACGCGCAGGCAAAAAGGGAAGAAAACGTCGAGAGAGAGAGAGACGGAATGGAGAGAGCAGCGGCAGATGCTGGTCGAAGAAAAGGAAAAAAAAACAGAAAAATTAATGGAAAATGCAAAAGAGGAGCGCTCGAGATGGCCCCTCCCTCCTCACCCCACGTCTGCACTCAGCTGCGAGGACTTGTCCTTCTGTATCGCTTCGCTGCGCCGGGGGTGTCCTCTCCCTTAGCCGGCGTGGCAGCGCGCACCGGCACGCAAGCAGTCACAGGCACGTCCCCAGCTGATAAGCGATGTTGCGGCAGGGCTCCTCTCCTCCAACGTGTGGGCACGCCTGCGAAAGTGGCTGCGCGGGGCAGTACAGGCTCCCCACACACAGAGAGAGAGAGGAGGAGATAGCACGAGCTCGCAGGTATGAGAAGCTAAGCTCAGGGGAGAAGAGTAGCGGAGGCCACAAGGATGCCTCCCTGCGCTGGCACAGACGAAAATAGGAGGAGGAAAGATGACGGGAGGCAGCAGGCGGATGATGAGCAGGAAGTAGTGGGAAAGAGTAAGGGGTGGAGAGGAGCGCAAAGCGCCGCGCACCGAGACAAAAGAGCACGACGGGCACCGACGGCACTGAAGCGCGCTCGGGTGTCTCTGCTGGAGCTCCAAAAGGGGGGGCGCGCGCGACTGTGTCTGTGTGTGTGGGTGTGGGTGTGGGTGGATACGTGCCTCAGCTGATGGAAGGGAGCGAGAGAAAAAGGGAGTCGGCGTCTGCCACTTAATTTGCGTACTCAGATGTATGCGCCCGTGCTTGAGGGGACCGTGCGCAAGTCCGCAGAGAAGCGCCACGTCGAGGCCACAGAGGCAGGGGTAAAAGAGAGAGTGGATAGGGTTAGAGGTCCGAATAGGAAAAGCAGTTGTCGCATGTAGGTGTGCACTCTCCCGCCACTCTCTCGCGCGTCACGCAAGGAGAAGAGAGGGGCCACTTCCACCCGCGGTGAAGCAGGGTGAAGAAGCATTCTAGGCTTCCAGAGGACGCCTCCAGCATCGATGCGCACCTGCACGCCTGTCATTTACTCTGGAGACGAGCTTGTCACCCTCTCCGCGTTCTCCGGAGCAGCACATGCATCGTTCAGCTCTGCCCTTCTGTCGGCAATGCAATGTTCAAGCAGTTGCTTTCTTTTGTTGGTCATTTTTTACGCCACACGCACACGCACGCCGTGAACTAGAAAGGAGTCAAGGATAGCGGCCCGCAAATATATATATATACAACACTAGCGATGAGCAATCCCCCAGAGAAGGGCGTTCGAAGAAGCAAAGTGCAGGCCTCAAGCGGACGAAAAAAAAAGTAGGGGGACACCAACGGGCCTGTATAGGTGCGTGGGAGGTGTACGGCTCTGCGAGCGCCTGCATAGCCGAGAGAAAGAGATAGGGCATCTCCATACGAGCTTACCGTTGTGCACAAGTCAGTCGCAAGCGCACTGCCTAGCCCAACGTATTGCGTGTGCCTGTACGTGTGGCAGTGGCGCTGCTTTTAGGATGCTGCTGCCTCACGGGTCAAGTAAGTGAAACGGGAAGATGAGCAACACCAAAAAAGGGCGAGAAGATGCGCGCACAACCCAAACGAAATGGACAACGAGAGGAGAGAAAAGACAAAGCACAAAACGTTCACACGCAACCGCAAGAAAAGGGGTGGGGGAGCGAAAGACGACGCAGTAGAGGGAAAGAGACGGGAGACGGGAGAAAGGGGAGGCCCCACGTGGCTCACCGCGATGGGTACCGACACCCGCACAGAGTAAGACCGGCCGCAGAGAAAAGGGGAAGGAGCACACTGGAGAAGAAGAAAAGGGGGGCAAACACACGCACGCATACATAAAACGAATGTAAACACAAAAGCAGCTATCCTACCGGCGGTCGGTCGCACTACACCACTACACGCAGAGAGAGACGGGGGAGAGGGGGGCGCTTGTCGCACAAAGACGTTGTGGAAAAGTGCGAGAGAAAACGAAACACGCTCGCGTGTGAGTGGACGCGAGTGCGGCGCAGCCACAGAGATTCGCTTCGGCGGCTCTGCCACCCTTTCCTTTGCAGGCGCAGGCGATTTGGAAAATAAAAACAGAAGAACAGCAAAGACGGGCACATTTCCTCACCACCACCACCACCCTCAACGGCTATTACGCTCGCTCGTTGATCGTCTAGAAATAGTCGCTGAAAGGCGAGGAGGGAGGGGGCGTGCTCCGTATGAGTGAGCTGTGTGCATGGCACTGACGACCACATAGGCCCGACGGCATCCACGCACGCACATCCTACTCACCCGGCTATCCAAGCACGTGCGTCCACACGCTTGAAGACTGAGCAGAGAGGGGAGAGAGGCAGAGCTGCTCAAAGGCACAAGTATCAGCCTT
The DNA here is from genome assembly GCF_017916325.1 of Leishmania martiniquensis. NCBI lineage: Eukaryota > Euglenozoa > Kinetoplastea > Trypanosomatida > Trypanosomatidae > Leishmania > Leishmania martiniquensis. The sequence goes on from NC_090166.1 coordinate 809,850, forward strand.
GGTAGAGGACGCAAAGCAAGAAAGAGAGAGGCACACAGGCGGAGACGGAAAGCTCCATCAGCACGCCCACGTCTGTCAGCAAGGTAAACAGCCGAAACGTGCAACAGGGCCAAACTAGAACGGAAAAGAATGAGAGAAAGGGGACCGAAAGACGCGCGAAGAAGATGAGTGAGCGCATTACGTTCCACCGTCACGCGAGCACCCGGGACGCACAGGCATGTGCATACAACTTCCCCTGACGGCATCCATGGAAAAGGTCAGCGAGAGAAACAGAGAGAGAGAGAACACAGGCTAAAAAAAAATTGGATACTCCTTCGTGCTGATGCAAAGGAAAAAGTGTGAGCGAATCACCCGGTGGGCGGGCGCGTCCTGTATTTGCGAGCCTACCTATTTTTTGTTTATATGTGTGTGTCTGCGCGTGCATGCTTGGGTCCGCCTTTGGAGAGGGGCGTCTCAGCTGTGCGCGAGCACCGCTTTTCCACCGTCGCTTGCACGAGGCGAAACGCTCGCATGTTCGCCGTACTCAACGAGCCGATGGATTGCGTTTTCTTTCTGTGTGTTCTCGTCCTTTACGCTGCGAGGCGTCCCCCCCCCGCGCATTAAAAGGTTTGCGTACCCTGTCGAGCTGAGAAGGCACACGACGATCCCACGCACCGCCCTTCATACACACCCGCCTCGATAGGTAAGTCTGCCGGCACACACGCTCACTCCCTCGCCAAGGAGACGCCGACGCATTCGGAAATACAAAGCAGCATGAGGCGAGCAGCAGCGACTGAGGACGTCTCGGGGGGAGGGGGGAGGCCCGATGCACGCACGGGTGGACGTCCCCCCTCTTTTTGCCCGCTCCTGTCGCCCTCCCTCCCCTCAGTGGTGCCGTTCGTCTCGCTCATTTTTCACCCGTTTGGGGAGTTCGTCGCGTGGCCATCCGAGCAGACGTCCCGAGTCTGCTCTGCGGCACGCCCACGCACAGACCTCAGCGCTGAGGCTGATGGCGCGGCCCCCCCCTGTGCCCACACGAAGTTGAGCTGCAGTAAAGGAAAGAGAAGCAAAGGGAGAGGGCAGAGGAGGGGCGGCGGTCGGCCCTTAAGTGATGAGTGTACATGCGGTATACATCGAGTTGGGGAAGGAGGGGGGGAATGGCCGGCTGTCACAAAGAAAAAAGCACAGGCGTCTATGCTCTCCCGCTTTCGCCCCACTCACCCCAATCGCATCCATACAACTGCACAGTCACGCATGTTGCTGTCACAGCGCACACGTGTGAAAATACATATGCGAGGCCTCCGCCATCGCCACCGACCCACCCACCCCGTCCTCTCCCTCAAGCGCCCTCTGCTCTTCATGCATCACGGAAAAGAGAGAGAGAAACGAGAGAAGGGAGAGACAGCCATGGCCCTTATGGATCCGCTCTGTCCCTCTTTTTGTCTGGCCGATCGCACATTGACAGGAAAAACGCTTCCACAGCGAAAAAATGTCCAAGACGAAAGGCAGCGCTCGAAGCGCACGAAATTGCAACGCTACGGTAACGCACGTGCTCTGTCGCTCTCTTGCAAGTGCGTGTTTCCTTACGCTTCGCTGGTATGCGTACACGTTGATGCGCTCCTTGCGGTGGATACGCGTTTCGCTCCGCCCCCTCCCCTCCCTCTTGGGCACTGCTTTAAAAGTGGGCGGAGAGGGTATGCCTTGCAGCACTCAGACAGAAAGGAAATGTGGAGAAGATCGCGGACGAAGGGGGAGGGGGCAAAGGAACGGGAGAAAAAAAAGGATAGACAGAAACAGAGCGAGAGAGAGAGACAAAGAGGGGGGGGCACCAAAGGCGACAGACACGCGAAATAAAATACAATCGACCGGTGTTCGCCAATGAAACTGAGTTCAGAACAAAGGAGCCCTCTACAGAGAGGAGGGGGAGAGAGAGGGAGAGAGGGCGGCGGGCCATTTTTTTTGCTTCCCAGTCCTCTCACTCTCTCTCTTCCCACCACCACCCCGACTTTATCGTGATTTTGCTCGCTCAGCAGCAGCCTGCCGTTGCATGCGCACCAACAGCTGCGTGCATGAAAAATGATAGTGTTCGTCTCTTCACACGCGGGCGCAGCTGCCGCTCATCAAGGAGATCCAGCGAAGGCGATCTGAAAGTGAAGGGCAGGCGTGGGCGAGTGGAGAGGAGAGGCGTGCAGGGGAGGGGAAGGAAAGCGAGTGCGCACCACCTCTACGCCTGCCACGCCCTCGTCCCTTGAGAGAGGAGAGGGAGGACGCCAAACATAAATGAGGAGAAAGAAAAGAGTTACATGCGGACCGTTTGAGAAGGAGTGGGGGAAGGGGGAGAGTGCAATCAGCAAAAACGGTGACAACAACAAGAGGTGCAGCCGTTTAACCACCCGCTTACTTGACTGTCTCGAGTCACCTCCTCACACTTTCCTCTGCATAGCTGCTTCCCTTTATTTTTGCACTGTACCTTGCAGCGGTGGAAAAGGGGAGAGGGGCAAGTGGCAAAGAGAACGAGCAACACCGCCAATATCAAAGCGAAGCAGCGCCCAGCCGCTTCCGTCGCTCTCAATGCGGCAGATCAGTCACGCAGAAGACTCGATCGGACACCGTTAGCACAAAGCAGAAACATTCAGGGAAAAGATGGGGGGAGGGGGGCAAGCCCAGAGCTTACCTTCTGCGGCTTCCCTCCAGCAGAGTGCAAAGCTTCTGCGATGTGTGTGTGCGCGCGCGCTGTTCGAGAAGAGAAAGCGCGAATTTTTGTAAGCGTACAGAAGGGGCCATGCATACATCATCCAAAACGGACGGGCCGAGGCGTCCCTCCCCGAACCGTTTAGGAGGAGAAGTGGAATAGGGGAATAAAAAAAAAAGGAAGAAGAGCGAGTGAGTGCGTGCCTGCTTCGTCTCCTCTACTCCTCAAGCCCATTGATTTTTTTGCTTAAAGCCCGTTCACGCGCGTAACGCGCGCGCACATGGCGATGACTGAGCTTCGTTCACCGTGGCATAGACGGTGAAGCAAAACAAGTGTGCGTCCCCTTCCCCTCCCCCCTCTTTGTCACGGCCTATCCTGCACGCTTACGAGGTGCGTGAGGAGGAATAGAAAGAGGGTAGCGTAGGGACTAGAAAAGCTGCACATGGGCATTTCTGACCCTTGTCTTGGCCCTGTTCAGCCGATGCCGCTGGTGTGGAGACAAAGAGAAAGGAAGCGAAACGTACGGCGGGTTGGGACGGGGGAGGTGAAGAGCACACCGGATTTCTGATTTCGGAGAGCGGCAAAGGATAGGAAGGAGGCGACACAGAGTCGAACAAAGAAAAAAGGACAAAGAGAGAGAGAGAGAGAGCGCACGCACAGCAAAAGAAAAAAGAAACCGAACGAGAGAAACACAAAAAGAGTCAACTATCGAAGTGAGACGAAGAAATGCGCGCCAAAACCGAAAGAGACGAGAGAGAGAGAGAAGGGGACGGCAGAGAAAGGAAAAAAAAGGGACGTACGGTTCATGGGGGTGGTGCGCCTTTTCCTATTTCGTTGAATTGGGACGAATCAGCGCCGTACGTCTCTGCATCATTACTTAGCCGCAGTGGTGATTTGGCGTGCGTTTCCTTTCTGTGTGCCCCGAGAGCAAAATACACAAATGCACACACATACACACACACAAGAAAAAAGAAAAAGTACACGGGCGCAGCCGGAACGGTACACACAAACAGAGGGAGAGGAGGAGGGGGAGGAGAAGAAAACGGAGCAGATGATGAGCACCACAGAGAGGAAGCACGCAACAAGGGGGAAGAGAGGTTTGCGCACAAGCACACACACACACAGATGCGCAGAGGCGCATTGAGAGTTGTCAGAGGGGAAGAGCGGGGAGCGCAAAAAGGGGGGAAAACGGAACAAAGGAAGAGGATGAGGTATACAACAACGCACCAAAATTGAGAGAGACAGACTCCTCCCCACTCGGATCGGCCTCTTACACAGCATCGCATCGTCCGTGCAAGCCCTTTTTCGATTCCACTTCCGTCGTGCTAGCGGTAAACACAGACACACGCATGTGCAGACAGGCGAGAAGCTCCGCACGCACGAGCTCTAGTTGAAAAGCAAACAGTGTCAGCCCTTTTCATGCGCGCACCCGTTTTTCGCCCGTGATCAGGCTTCTGCGAGCCGCGTCCGACGGCAGGTTGTCGTGGCTATGAGGGAAGCGGCGGCCTGTGAGGAAGCTGGAGGAAGAAGGAAGCTGGGGCGCGTACACACACTTACACACACACACAAGAAAAAGCAACGATGAAGCATTAGGTCAGCACTGATTGTCAGAGAGAAAAGAGAGCAGGAAAAAAAAGAAATATCGGGCAGGAGCATGCAGGCAAGTCAACCAAACGCAGCGGCGGGCGACACATCCGTATCCGATAACGGATCGGCGACTAGTGCACGTGAAGAAACTGATGCGCAGGGAGCCACTGGCACTTCCGCTCATCTTCCCCCTTGGCGCTGCGAGAGAGAGAGAGGGAGACGCGCACGCACAAGACGGAAAAGAAAGGATGCCTTTACCAAGCCGGTGAGGCGACCATACAGCAGGAAGAAGGAAACAAATGTGCAAGTTGAAAAAAAAGGATGAAGTGGGTGAAGATTTTTCTCTCGGTGTTCACGCGCTCACAACGTACACAAAGACTAAAGCTCCCTCTGCGTACACCCGTCCCACAGGCCCATCTCACTCGGCTGTGCAAGGCAGCCGCAAAGGCACGCGTTCCAGCAACGCGCCGACTCGAGCGCCTGCGTCGGGACCCCGTGTCTCACACCCCTTCCGCACCTCCTTCGCAAGTCGCCGCGCAGTCACTCCCATGATGCGAGCCGCCACCCCGCGCACCCCCCTCGACCTGGTGCAGGCTCCCCACGCCAGGCTGAGATGCGCTCGAGTCACGCCGACACATCGCCCATCGCGTGCACAGCACAGAATTCCTCGCACATGCAGGTCGCTCCGGCGCAGCGCCGTCCGCAGCCCCCACCGCCACCGTCGGCATCCGTAGAGGCCGATCGCTCCGGCGCCCCACTTAGCCGGCGCGCGACCCGGTCACCGCCAGAGGCCGCCCGCCCGTGGCAGAGACGGGGAGGAGGCTGCCCCGCCCCCCCACGCAGAGAGTGGCGCGCTGGGCCCCTCCCCGAGATGCCACGCTCGCAGGCGTCAGCGCCGCCACTCCTCTTCCGTCATAGTGGGAGGGGGGGATTCGACCGCACAAAAAAGAGAGGGAAAGTGCGGAAGAAAAGAGATCAGCACACAGAGAATGGATTGGAAAGAAAACGGGGGAAAACTGCATGAGAGTGGTGAGAGGGGCCGAGAAGGGCAGGCGGAGGCGTCGCAGAGAGCTCGGCGTCACACGAGATGGACGAGGAAGGCAAAACGGAAGGGGTGGCGGCAAGGCGAAGAGAGCGCAGGCATGCACAAGAATGTAGAAAAGTGGAGGGGCGAGTAGACAGACAGGGATGCGGCGGAGCGGGAAAAAAAAGAGGGTGAGCGGGCGCACAGAAGGAGGACATCGGAAGTGGTAACAAAAAAAAGGGGCAAAGAGAAAAACATATCATCGCCACAATAGTGTAGGATAGTGAGTGAGGGGGGAGGGGGGGCGGAGTAAAAAAGGCGGGAAGAGAAAGTACATCGCTGATAGCAGCATAGAAAGGACGAAAAAAGGAAGGGCAAGGTCGCACAGAGAGCGTGAGGAGTAGGGGGGATGCATGCAGCCGCTCGCATCCCGCCCCCCACCACCACCACCACCACCCCTCTGTTTGTTTTCGAAAGGGTAGTCATAGCAGCAGCTACCCATGTAGCAGGAAGCAGCAGTGATGGCGGCGCCACAACGCCAGTGCCGCAAAACGGCGCGCGGTGTGCAAGAAACAAGAGGGGAAAAAAGGTCGTAGTGCGTATATAGGGGTGAGGAGGGAGGAACAGAGAGGGCCACTCACACGCACATATCTCCACGCATACCGCAGTGCATACCTGCGGCAGAAAGTCAGCAAGTGCGGGCCTACATACGAAGAAAAAACGTCATCGGCATGTGCGTCCGCTGGTGGTTCTTGTATTTCTTCTGCACACAGCCCTTTCCATGCGCGCCGGGTCGCTCTTCTTCTCATCCCCTCTCTACCCCAATGGCCTACACGTTTTCAAGGCAGCGATCCAGCGCCAAAGCATGGCAGGCCTGGCACCGCCCCTGTGCCCCGGGGGAGGTGAGTGGGGTGATCTAGCGTATTCCCAAAAATACGAAAAGTGAGTGAAGAGCGTGAATCTGTCCGCGCGCGCCAGAAAGGAGGGTGGCAGCAGCAGTAATAGCAGCTGGCAGAGCGGCAGCGCTTTCCTCGGCGTCCGCTTCGGCCAGTGAAACCGTCAAGCAACCGGCTCTATGAAACGGCAACGAAATGACAAGCGAGCGATAAGAAGAGGCGCACCGCACAGAGTAATAGAAGCACACACAAAAAAGGGGGAAGGGGGTGAGCTAGGGCTACGGGCGCCAGCGAATGGGAAGTGGTGAGGAGCCAGTGTTGCTGTAGGCGCGGGGATGGGCGCAGACACTGTCAGGTGCGGCTGCTGCGCCATCCGCTTCCCTCCTTCCCCACGCACACGCACACACACTACCCTCACTCCCTTTCGTCCCTGCCTTCGCCGCGTTCCTTTCTTCGTCGATGCGCACACGCAAGGCACAGCAAAGGAGAGGGGAACAGGGCAGGCGCTGTGCAGCTGTGTCATTGGCGAAAGGCCGTCATGGGCGGGTACTGTTGATAGGATTGCGGTGGTGAGGGCGCGGTGGCGGTGGCGGTAGGTGGGGCGGATTGCAAGATGCAAAGCTGCCCATTAAACATTACGTAGTTTGGGTACGGCTGTGGTGCGGCGGCAGCGACCGGCTGGGCGTAGGGCACCTGCCGCGCTGGCGCGGCCCCGCCACCCATTGCGTTCTCCAACAGGATGAGTTGGCCCTGTGCATTCATCATGTATGGCCCGAGTGGCTGGGATGGCGCTGTAGTGGCTTGGCTGTTGCCGGCACCCAGCACGTCCCACAGAGCGTGCTGCGGCGGGGACGACGACGACGACAGCGCTATCCCAGAACTGTACAATCCCTGAGAAGGAAAGGTGGGCAGATGTCGTTGCTGTGCCGGGAGCATCGGACTCTGGCCCTGAACGGGAGGCACGAAGGGGTACATCATGGGCACGCCTGCCGCTTCCGTGGTGTATTTAGTGTGCAGAGGATTCTTGAGATGCGCTTCGCCAGTGCTGCCTGCAAACGGCACTGAAGCGCCTTGGCCTGTCGAGAGCGTACTAGCATCGTATGCAGGAGGCGGTGGCAGTGCGGTGCCAGCGGCGATAGATGCGAGATATGCCTGTTGAACGTCAGGACTCGCGGATGCAAGGGCAGGGGGCAGGAACGCGGCTTGCTGCGGGTGCTGCGGCAGCGAGGGCGGCTGGGCAAGAAAGTTCTGCCTCTGCCCCGGGGGCAAGCCTGTTGGCAGTGTACCGGCCGGTGCCTTGCCGGTGTTCGTGGCACGCGCCGGCGGCGAAGGCGAGGTGGCCTCACTCTTCCCGCGCGCGGCGTTGCTCCCTACGCCGTTGCTCACATCCTTCGCAGCCCCAGCGCCGCCGCGGTGAGCCTTACCCTGATCGGCATTGCCACCACCCCCACCGCCGTTTTTGCGGTTCAGTTGTCGGTTCACGTTAGCGAACTTGGGCACGGTGCCGTAGTAGAAGTCCTCGTGGCCCCGACGGAAATGCCACACGTAGAAAGAGCCGTCGTGGACAAGGCACTTGTTGGCATCGTCGTAGACCCACCCCGGGTCCTGCTCCGTCGCCTCACGTGCCAGTTTGCACTCATCACGCACGAGAGAGAGAAGGACGTTCTCGATGAAGATGCTGTCGTCGACGCGCCAGCTGCCCTTCTTCGCCTCAAAGGAGGCGGTGTTTCCATCGACGCCGGTCAGCCCCATAGAGGACGTTGCCACGGTGGACCCGTTGATATCATCGCAGGTCCCCTTCACAGTATCGCCAGTGAGGATCGCTGAGTCATGGCGCGATGGCGCCTCAGACGAAGACAACGATAATGACGAAATGTTCGCCGAGCAAAACCTCAACGCGTCCAGATTTTCCGTATCATAGTAGATGTCGTCATCATCGCCGGCATCGTGCGTCACGGCAGCGCTGGGAGATGGGTTGGCACCCCCGCTGCGGATGCTCATAGGAACGTAGAAGGAGAGGATGTCGCCTCGACGCACCTGAATGGTCGCCACCACCGCCGATGTCGTATCGCCAGCCGCCTCGGCGGCTTCGCTGAGGTCCGCCTCGTGTAAGAGCGATGGTGTGTGGGTCGGCCCATCGCTGGCCTCCACCGAGGTGCGATCCACCACGGTCACGGTGCCGTCCACACAGACCACATACACCTCGTTGGCTGCATGACTCCAGTTCGAGATGCTCGTCACGGTGCGGGTGATGTACCCTTTCACTACGTAGGTGATCTTGGGAGCCGTGTTGGACCCATCCCTCAGCGCACCCTCCAACGCTGCCGCCTTTATGGCCATCACTGCCTGATTGTTGGACGTCTCGGCGTAGATACTGCCGATGTGAGTCTCGGCGCAGCTCATCAGAGATTTCACCGTCAGCCCCGCACAGTCCTTTGCAGCGCCGCCCGTCAGGAGGTGCTGTTGATGCGACTGCTGCTTCATGGCACGCTGCTCTACCTTTGCGTGCAGGAAGGAGAGGTAATAGCAAGCGAAGGCGGGCATCATCCTGGCCACATACTCGCGACTCACAGCGCCGTGGATGCAGTGGTCGTCAATGAAAAACTTTGAATTTTTCGGCGCCTCCAGAACGCACGCCATGCGATCCCGCATCTCCCGCAGGAAGCACAGGAAAGGAATGTTCGTCTTGAAGCATGTGAAGCTCGTTCCCAGCGCGGGCACATTCGGGAGGCCGATGATATCGCAGCACTGGTGGTAGTAGATGTAGGCGGCGAGCAGGACGACACGCGACATGTTGTGGTCTCCAGCGGACTTCATAATCAGAGTGCGGATTTTCAGCACATCAGTGGGTCGAAAAGGGATGAGCTCGTCATCTGGTCCATTCACAAGGGTGCAGGCATCGCCGATGGCGCCGATGACCTTCACAAACGCAGACGCGCCGCCGCGGCTTGGCGACGGAAGCTGCACACTGCCTTCCGGCACGCAGCTTGTGCCTTCGTAGAGGAACACGACGGCGCACAGCACGGGGCGGATGCGGTGGAAATCTCCGACCTCGTAGACTTCGCGGATGGCGGCGTTGGTTGGAAACATGCCATATTCTGTGTGCCGAAGCAGAAGGCGGTGCAGGTCCTCACGTGAGTTTTCGATGGGCGGAATGCGACTGAGGTCGCCGCTTTTGCCGTCAAAGCTGGACCGCATGTAGTAGCGCACCGATGGGTCGGTATAGGCTTCGTACAACTGTCTGAACAGCGGGCAGTCAGGGGTAGGAAAGTACTGCTTCACGATGGGGATCAGCGCTACCTGCCGCGCACCACCTTGCGGGACAAGGAAGGGGGCGTCAAGCACGATCTCTGCACTCGGCGCGGCACCCATTTTTGCTTGCTGCGCTTCTGAATGTTCCTCGTTGAAGTACGAGCAGCGCTCTCAACAAATCCTAAAAAAAAATGACGGCGAACTGAACTCAGAAGAGCACACGCACAGAGAGAGAGGGGGGAGAGAAGAAAACGGCAGGGGTCGAAGAGGGAAAAAAAGGGGGGCGCGAAGCGCTTTCAGTATAGAAAGAAGCAGAGAGGAGAGAGACTTCGTTTTCGTTGCTTCCAAGAGTGGCGCTCACAGAGTGCCAAAAGCAATGGAAACGTTACAGGCGCTCCAAACCCGCAAAAAAAAGGGGGAAAGGAGAAAGGAAAAGAAAAAAAAAGAGCAGCAGCAATCACAGCTGATCGGCGAAAGTGAAGAGAAGAGAGCGGAGGAGGGGGGACCGACAAAAAAAAAGAGCAAGAGGAAGCGAGAGCGAGGGGCACGCCGATCGAATGGTGAGAAGGCTTTTCAAGGATGCACAGACAAAATAAGGAGAACAAAGAAAGAACACTGGTAAACAGAACGACGAGCGGGCTGGCCCTTTCCTTTTTTGTTGTTCGCCTCTTGCGGGCGTGATCACTTCGAAGTTACGCCGCCTTCAATAGAGAGAGAGAAGTGCAGATTCCCTCGGCTCTGACTCTTCTCGCTATCTGTTTTCTTTTTTGGTCGCTTTCACAGGCTTATATTTTTTTTGTTTGCTTCGCTGACACCCGCTCGACCCCCGTCCGTTTGGAAGCGTCGCGGCGAGTCAGCAGAGTACAGCACAACGCGGACAGAAAACGCGCGAGATGTCGGGCACGCAAAGAGCGGAGGGGGGAGGAAGCGGAGGGGGAGGGGAGAGAGAGAGTCTCCCCTGGCGTGATGAAGTCGTAACGAGGAATAGAAGAAACAGGTAAGAAGAGAGGGGGGAGGGGGGAGTCGTTGCTTCTTTTTTATTCCTTTGTATCGCTGCTGCTTTCACCACGAAGAGGGGGAAGAGTTGGTAATGAAGCTGCGATGAGAAAGGGATATCGAGATGAGTAGACCATCAACGGTGAGAACAAAAGCGGGGACGGAACACACACACACGCGCGCGCACTTACAGTGGAGAGCAGAAATGAGTCGCGAAGAAAAAAAAAGAGCGCGAGAGAGAGAACAGGCTTGGAACAGGGCGCCCTCGTGGGGCAGGAGGAGCAAAGGAGGCGGCGCAACCTTTTTTCCACACGCTTATGCTCTCCTACTCGCTTGAAGCTCTCTAAAGTACAAGAAAAGAGTGTGGACTGAGAGAGACGCACAGGAACAGAGCGGAGTCGGGGCTACGCGGAGAGAGAGGGAGAGTAGAGCTGTATGTGCTGCTGCGTTCGGGTGTGCTTGTGAATGAAACAGCGATACAGGGCCTTGCGCCTTCGACCACCTGTCGGATAGTGCCCCTTCCGTCCCCTGTTGGCCTTTTCTTCTTTTTCTTTCGCGCTTGGTCCTGACTGTAAGCGTTTACGTTCAGATTTTGCTTTGTCAGGGGTGGAAGAGAGGTGGCGTGAGGAAACTCCCTCAGCTTTCTTTTTCCTGTCTGTCTGTGTCTGTGTCTGTGTCTGTGTGTGTGTGTGTGTGTATACGCAATGGTTTGGTGGGTTCACCGCTCCTCCCGGGACTGACCTCTCTGCTGTAAAGATCGCCTCCTCTTTTTTTTGTTTTCGTTTGCTCGCGCCAGGGCACGCCGGTGCAGATTTGGATGCACTTCGACGTTTCGTTACTGTTTTTGTTGTGGTTGTTGTTTTGCGGGCGTGCGACTCTGCACACCTTTTTGTGTGTGAGAGAGAGAGAGCAACGAAACAATTTCAAAAAAAAAAAAGACGAAAAGCGCAGTCCCTCCTTCGGTGCGAAGCTCAAGAGCGAAGCACGAGAGAGCGGAAGTGGTGCGTCGGTGCCACACGGGGGGTGGGGGGGGGGTGGAAGGGGGTCAGCCCGTATGTATACGTGATGGGTGTGCGACTGAGAAAGACCAAACCAAAGCGGCAACCAAGCATACAGGCATACAATAATAATAATAGAGGGAAAAAAGAGAGGGAGAAGCGGGGAGGCTAATAGACGGTTCTTTCTGGAGGGAGGGCCTTATGGCTGATGAAAATGTGCTGGCAGAGGAAAAGAGGGGGAAGCGAGCGGACGCGAGAGAGAGGGGGAGGGAGAAAAACGGACACAGCGTCCTCTCCGTGCACACTGATCGTAGCGGGTCAAACCTGTGAAGAAGGAGAAGAAGAGGGGCAACACGCTGCCGGGGGAAGGGGGGAGGCAAGAAAAAAAAAATAAGAAGCGCCGGCGCCGATCTTCGGCGCGCACTCCTCCCTCACCTGCCCTGTCTTTCGCTGTTAAGCGAGATCAATCCCTACCCTTTCCACGCGCGAACTCTCCCGCTCTCGCTGGCGCGCCAGTTGCCTGTGATACTGCGCGACTCCCCTTTCCTTGCCTCGTCCTCTCCAGATGACCTAACGCGAAAAAAAAGCTCAAAAAATTGAAGAAATATACAGAGAAGCAAATAAGAAAAAAATGGGGAAGAGGCACACAACCACAGCAGCAGTGATTAGAGAAGAGATGAAAGAAACGGAAGCGAAGGCGAAGGGGGAAAACAGAGCCCAAGGCCGGGGGCGAGGAGAAGGAGAGCAAAGAAAAGAGAAAAAGAAAAGATATGCGGCAATGCACAGTCAGAGAAAAATACAGAGAGAAAGAGGAAGGGAGAGACAGACGCGCGCGCAGGCGCACACCCCTCCCCACCCACCTAACAACCGTCAGCGAGAGAGAAAGAGAAAACAGAGGAGGTGGAAGAGGGGAGGGGAGCAGAGAAAACGGAGGAGTAATGAAACGATCGGAGAAGAGAGCAGTCGAAGAAAAAAATGAAAACACAGAAAATGCAGAGAGAAGACACACGCAAAGAGAAAAGGTAAGCTGAAAACGATCGAACTGACCAACGAAGAAGAGAAGGAAGAAATTCAAAAAGAAGTCAGAGCGCGCACACACACACAAAATAAACGGCGAATCAGAAACCGCAAAGGTCAAAGAAGAGGTAAAAAAAAAAGATGCACAAAAAGGGGGCTTAGGCAGAGAGAAGGCGTAGTGCAATCCTCGCTGATGGATAGACTATGAACGTCAAGAGTGACTACAGAGGAGAGTCTGCCTGCGTGTGCGTGTGTGTGTGAGAGGGGGAGAGAGACGACAAGGAGAGGCGGAAGATTGGTAGATTAGGGGCGGGGAATAGAAGATGGAAGATGGAAGCGAGAGAGAAAGAGCTTGATTGATTTTTTTGTTTGCTTGAGGAGAGCTTTTATCAGCTTTCTTCTTCTGTGTTCGTAGAGGAAAAGACGGCAGGCATCACTCTGTGAGGTGTGCGTGGGTGTCGTGATGCAGTGTTACGTTGGCGTGGGTCGTGCATGAGGGCGATACGACGAAAGAAGCGGGAGGGACGGTAGGGAGATGTGCAGGGAGGGAGGGGAAGAGAAGCCATCGCTCTCCTGTTCGCTTCCGTCGGATCTGCAGGCATCATCCGATTTTCAGAGCGACGCGCCGTAGAGTGCGTGAGGAAATGACGCAATCGGCATCTCTATACTGAAGCAGTGTGGCTGCGTAGTTCGACGGTGCGGGTGTCCGTCAGCTTCGCGCTCTCCCGAAATTGCGTTCACCGACGCCCCGAGAGGCTTCGCTGAAAGGGTCCGATCGCCGGCCACATATCGCGTCCTCCCCTTGAGAACCGTCGCCACTTCTTTTTCCCCGCTCTCAGTGCTTCCTATGCATTGCGCTCTTTAGGTGCATTTTTGTGTGTGTGTATGTTGTTTGGTTTCGTCCTTCGCCCGATGGCGCATCACAAGAGAGATAAGCGGGAGTGGGGGGCACTCAAGACGAAAAGAGAAAAAAGAGGCCGAACTGATACCGAATCTCCGAGAGCACCTCCAAGTGAGCGCCAGACGGCAACCGAATACAAAACGAACCAGAAGAAAAAAAGAAACGAGACAGATACAAAAGACTGCGGCTGCAGCGACCGGCACGCACCAGACCACACGCGCGAGAAACGAGAAAGGGCTCCACCGACAAAAAAAAACCAGCGTGGTGAGAGGAAGGGAGGGAGGAGTGAAGACAAGCAGAAGAGCGAGGGGAGAGGGCACAACACGCTATATATTTATATATATTTATTTATGTGGGTGTGTAATGGAGCATAAGGTAAGATGTATGATCGTTTTTTTTGAGGTGGGGGGTTTATGTTTTCTCTTTCTTTTTGTGTGTGTGTGTGTTCGCCTGTCCGCTTTTATCACGGCGTATGTTGAAGAGAGAGGGTAAGAGAAAGAGAGGGGAGGGGGGGCCTGAAGAGAGAGAGACAGACGCACGTGGAGGCAGACACGGACCATGGGGCGATGGAGAGGCGACGATGGCGCTTTTTCTCTCTCCCTCACTCTCCCTGAGGAAGCGCCTTGAGAGAGAGGGAGAGAGTAAGCGAGTGAAGGGAGGGGAGAGGGGAGGAGGGAAAAGGCTCCAAGTGCCAACGACGACAACACACCAGAGAAACGATGCAGGCACCTCCGGGGGCGACAGCAAGAAGAGGCACACACAAAGAGAGAGAGACAGAACAAAGGAAAGGGCACCCAACCGCAAGCGTGCGCAGCCGACTATACGCGAGAGAAGAGGGCGTCCCTATCCTTCCCTGTTCGTTGTGTGGGGAGGGGGCGGTGTATGGGGGGAGGGAGGTTCCATGCTCGCGGGGAATATAGAGCAGCTCTCACATGCCTCCATCCATCCACCCACCACCACCGTTCTCTCTCTTCCCCCCTCACGATTCACGTATTGGCTCACGTAGAGAGGTGTGCGCGTGCTCTTGCCGCTGCTGCAGCTGCAGCATACAGAAGGCATGTATGGGATACATGAAAACGGGATGGCGCCTGCGCGAGAAAAAAAAGCCGAGCATTCGATTTGCACAGCGCGATGGCGCAGACATGGAGGCGCAAGCCCCTCCTCCCAATCGAGCCATTCACCTTCCATATGGCCCACGCCTGCTTTTCTTTTTCGACCATGCCTTTCATTGGGCGGCTGTCTTACTTGTCAGGCCTCACGCATGTACGATGGTGCGGATACGGCAGTAGGACACCAGGGGCAGCCAGAGGAAGGCGGGGTGCGTGTGAGTGTGAGATGGAGAAATAGAATGAGGAATGAAGGTGAACGAGGCTGGGCAGGAGACTCGATCGCTGGTGCGGCCCCGCAGCTCGGCAAAGGCGGCAACAGGGAGGGGGAGAGAGGGCAGGCCTCACCGCGTCACAGCAGACGCACGTGCACACACGCACAAGTGCATTCGAAAACTGTCTGCGGCGAGGGAATTGTACACGTACAGCCCCCGGAAAAGGACAGGAAAAACGCACAGAAAGAAAGAACAGGAAAAGGGCAGCGAAGAGGACCAAATGTGTGAGAGGAGGAGGAGGGCGATCGCAGCCGATACGCCAATAAGGACGCGCGGAGTCAGGCGAGAGACGGGGGGATACCGACTGGGAAATGCGAAAGGAAACACGAAGAAAAAAGGGCCGGAAGAGAGAGTACCAGACGCACACCGAGAGGACCGGAGGGGCGAGCGGGACACGCACGAGAAAAGGACGAAAACAGATTAACACCGGCGGCATATGTCAACAACAACGCCGGTAGCGGTGGGGGGGGCAACGGCACCAATTGTACAGAACGGGAGAGCGAAAGCTGAGACAGCAAAAGGAAAGAGCGCACGAGCGAGCGCCTCACACGCGCACGCAGCAGCCGTCGGCGGCACAGGAAGTGGACGCGCGAAGCGGCACCAAAGACATCAACGCGAGGCGTACACTCACACATACACATACGCAGACACACAAAACACGAAAAAGAGGGAGAGAGACAAGCACAGGCAGACGAGTCAACGTGAACGCTGTTGAAGTAACCCCAAAGAGAGTTAGAGAGAGAGACGTGCGCATGTACCTGGGCGACAGAGACACTCCGATAAGCGAAAGAGAGAAGAGCAAGCCCACAGACACACGAGCACACACACACACACGTACACGTACAGAGGACGAGAGAGGAGGGCGAGAGGGCGATCAACTAATACAAAAAGCGATGTGTGTGTGGGGGGGGATCTGCGCTGTATCTTTACTAGTTCGCCCCCTCTTCGTGCACATATATATATATTTATAAAGAGAGAGGTTGACGGGATGGAGGTGGAGAAGCCGCGCACATGGACGGAGAAGAAGCAATGTGGAGACGTGCACCAAACACGCACACGAGAAGCGAAGCGATACGGCACCTTCGCATGGGCAGGTGAGGAAGATGGAGGGAGAGAGCGAGAGAGTGGCGAGGCACATGCGCACGTATGTCTGCCTTGAACATGAAGAGGGGCAAGACAGTACGTTTAGCGCCATGTACATGCGAGCGCCTAACACAAAGCGCCACCAGCGCTCGACCGTCTCTCTCTCTCCCCTTCTGCCGCCCTGTGCGCATGCACGCCTGCCACGCCTTCACCAACAGGAAACAACGGTATGCGTGCCGAGAGAGGGGGAGAGTAAGAAAGAACCGGCGAAAAACAAAAGAGACGAAGATGTACATTGCTGATGCGTACACAGCTCAAAAAGGTGGATGGGGTGAAAAACAAAGTGAAGCAGGACGATGAGCACCACATGTGGGGGGGGGGGGCGAGATGTGTAAAGGGGTTTCTGAGAACACGTATATGCTTTCAGTATCGGAAGGGCACGCCCCCATGTGCGGGCCTCGTTCGCGCGCTTCCCACCATTGCTGCGGATCCTCGAAGCGTCGTGTGGTGTCAGAGGAGGGAGAAGGGAAGAAAAGGAAGTGGCAAAGGGGGGACTGCGACCCTTTTCGTTTGGATGTGCAGCCTCTGCACCGACCTTGCCGTAAACCCCACCACACACACACACAACAATTCGTCCGTGATGAACCGCTTCACTACCTAGCAGAGAGACGCAGGCTGGCGTGTAAGGGCGACCCCCTTTGACGCCTCTGCTGACTTCACAGAAGCGGCGTTAGAGGGAAGAGAGAAAACGGTGCCGGTGCGCACTCACCACTGCCCGCGCTTCATTTGCCGTCCGATGCTACTGCCACTGGCTATGGCTTGCCCTTCATCTTCTGCGCCAGCTGGAACTGCTGACGCGCCTGCGACGGCTTGATCGGAAATTTCGTGGCTGCGGCTGCCGCCGTTGCTGTCGTCCCCGCTAGCGGGCTGATGGGCGTGCCGCCGCAAGCCGTGCACCCTTCCTCGCTGTCTCGGTGCAGCCCAAGCCACCGCCAACCAGCTGGGGTGCCTGTGGCGCTATCAGTCTGCTTTGGCGTATGTAAAGAGCCCGGCGTTCCTTCGCTGAGGCTCCGAGCCTCGTGAACGCCCTCGAGGCTGTCGTCGAGACGACTGTCACCCTCACCGCCTCCGAACCCGCCGGAGCACGCCAGGTGTGGTGTCGCGTTGTCAGCACTGGTGCAGCATCCCAGGACACTCTCCGACACCGACCTAGCCGCTAAAGTCGCCGTGGAAGATACGCTCAAGGGATGCAAGGTCCCTGCCGAAGCGCAGATCGATGTGGCGGGTGTCAGCAAGTGACCTTTCCAATGCGTCGGGCTTAGATTGCCGCCACACTGTGACGAGTGCTCACCACCAACGGGAAAGGTCGTGGTGCTGGTAGGAGAAGTTCCAGGCGTGTAGGCAGAGGCGCTGGTGGGGCTGCACAGCGGAGGGGCAGCAGGCTGCGCCCGTGTGTCCGCCTGCGGGCAGCCAGAGCTGAAACGAGACTTGGCGCCACAAGCGCCATCGCTGCTACCCGGAGTCGGCTTCGAGTTATGGAGAGAGCTGTGGAGTGGGTCGCTCGTCGCTGAGGACGCAATCGTGATCGTCATAGTAGAGCGGCGCTGACTAGACGGGAGCACCGCTCCTGCGAGCGTCGATGGCTGTTGGTGATCAGGCAAATGTAGCGGGAGTGATGGGCCGGATGTCGGTACGGCGGCGGCGCTGCTCAGGGTAACGACGGCTGACGGCGAAACAGAGCTGATGCGGGAAAAGGAGGAGGCGCGGGCACGTGCCGCCGGCATGACACGCGTTGGCAATGCGCCAGCAGCGCGCGCGTTTCTTGAAAGTGTCACGCTGCCAAGACTTCCAGCGCGCGTGATCCGATGGGCTGTGCGCAGCCGCTGCAGGAGCACACCGCCTTCCCCTGGAGAGAGAGTTGGCGTCCCGCGGCACTGTGGGTGCGGCTGCTGCTGAGAAAGGGCTGCAAGCCACAGTAAAGTAGATGCCTCGCCACTCGTAGAGACGGCTGGGTCGACGCAGAGGTGCGGCAGCCTCGCCCCTGCAGCGCTGCACGGCTCCGGCTTTTCGGGGCACATCGACTGCAGCTGATGGATCTTTACGCCCCACAAATCGGCGCGCCGATTGCGATCAGAAAAGGTGTAGGCGATAGCGCCTTCCGCAGTCGTTCTCCGGCTGCCGCCCTCGCGCATCGGGCTCGTCCGCGCTGTCGCCGGCGGTGGCCGCCGCGCCTCGGGAACGGGTGTCGAGGGAGACCTGAGGGCGCCACTGGCAGGAAGAGTGATGGTGAAGCGATCGGCGCTCAGGACACTGACGCGTAACTCCGCCGTCCACGGCACCTCAAACTGTACCATGTCGAAGTCAGGGCTCACCAAAAAAAGCCGTGGAGTGTTGGTCAGCACCATCACCAGCACGCCCTGCGCATTGGGTGCCCTGCTGCTGCTGTTTTCGCTGCACCAACATCCCTTAGTGCTGCTCCTCTCCACGGCTGACAACAGCTTCACTGGGGAGCAGTACACTACCGCCTCCGCCGGCTCCAGGTACTCAGCCAGCTCGAGCGTGTAGTCGGTGTTCGTGACCGTCATGTTCGTCGTCTGAAGCAGCTCATCCCAGCTTATATCTGCAAAGAAGGAATGTGCCTTGAGGGTGTCAAAGCCACCGCGCTCTGCCGACCCAAGGCGCTCCTCAGGCGCTGGCTGAAGGAGCTGCCTGACCAAGTCCTTTGCCGCTTCCGAGATAGCGGCACGAGCCTCACTTCCGCTTCCCTGCACGTCTACCTCCTTCACCGTCGACGAACTCGCCGACGCGGCCGTCAGTGGTTCAGGGAACACGAGCGCCTCCGGCCTGAACTTCTGCACGGCAATGCCCACCTCGACCAGCGAGCCGGAGAAGAGCCGCTCGCCCACCAGGAGCTCGTACAGCACACACCCCAAAGCCCACAGATCGCTGTACGGGCTCGCTTTGCAGTGCGCCACCATCTCGGGCGAGATGTAGGACGGCGTCCCGCCAAACTTGTTTGCCTCGTCGTCGCCAAAGAAGCAAGCGTCGCCAAAGTCAGCCAGCTTCACATGAAAGTCCCACGTCAGCAGCAAGTTTTCGGGCTTGAGGTCTCGGTGCACAATGATGCTGTCCTGCCATGCGAGGGACCTGCCGTCGCCGGCCTGCTGCTGTGCATGAGTGACGGTCTGGGTGGGCGCAGGGAATCCATATTCGAAAGCCGTAGAAGAGGTGCGCGAGAGAGACTTTAGCGGCTCGCACGTCGACTCTCGCTGAGCCGGCCCCAAGGCGGAGGTGCTACTGAGCATGTCCGCCCCATCCTCGTCAGCGCTTTCAGCCTCGCCTGTATGCCGTGTCGGCAAGGGAAAAGTGTTCGAGCCACAAAGCACCAGTCGATTCGACACCGTGGGCGCTGCAGCGCTGTCGCTGGAATGAAGCAGGGACTGCGCGGATGCGGAGCCGAGTAAATCGTGCGGTTCCATGGAGTGCGCCGCGCCTGGAGCTCCCCTCCTCCCAAGCGTCCCGGAGGTGCTGCGGCTGTGGTCGTGCAGCAGACTGCCGTCTGTGCTGTCGGGGGGCGGCGTCATCAAGTATGAGTGCTGGGACCCGTCTCCCAGGTACTCGAGGGCAAGCACAATGTCTGCTATGAATCGCGGCGCCATCTCGCGTGTGTCCTTCACCCCAAACTGCTGCTGATACTGCGCCAAGTCACCCCTTTCCGCAAGGTCCATGACGAGGTAGAAGTTCTCCGTGTCCTCCGCAACGCCGAACATGTTCACAAGGCACGGATGGTGGAGCCGACTCGCCATGCGCAGTTCGTTGTGGAACGCGTTCAGTTTCATGGCATTGTAGGCGAGGTCCATCTTCTTGATCACCTTGGTGGCGACCGACCGGAACGGCACGGCCTCGCTGGCGAGGGCCTCGGACATCATTGGCGAGCTCAAACTATAATGAACCACCGGGGCAGGCGGAAAGTCAAGCGAGAGCTGCAGAGGGTTTGTGGTTTCACTCAACACAAGTGTGCAACCAGCGTTGTCGGGCCCCGCTGTGGTACCTGTGGGCATCGTCCACGCGGCGGCCGCCGCAGCGGCGGTGCGAGCCGCACGGCTTGGAGCACACAAGGTGGGCGTGCTGCCGAGGGCTGCGTGCGCTTCAAGGATCTCACAAGAGCCGACATCGCCTTTGGCATGTGTGACAGCCGCAACAGCACCGGTACTCATGCCGCCTGACGTGGTGGCTGAGGTGATATCCGGGCTGCCTGTCCTAAGGTGTGCAAAGCACTGCGCTACCTCCTCCTCTTTCCCCGCTGAGCCTGCCACAGCAGCGGCAGAAGTCGCCACTGCCGCCTCACCATCGGGCCGCTCTTCAGCCTGTGCCTCCGACACCGCAGAGCTGCTGCCACGGCCTCTCCGCCCCTGGTGAATTCCTGACCTCGGTATCGTCTCCGTCTCCTCCGGCGACTGGCCTCTTGTATGTTGGTGCTCTTCTTGAGCGTCCCGCAGCGCCCGCTTGGCCCCCTGCCGCGCTGTCAGTGACTTATCCCCTGAGCCGTCAACCCTGAGCTGGAGCTCGGAGTTGCTGACGCTTACCAGAAAGGAGGCCCTGCTCACCTCGAGACTGTCACGTGTGCTTTGCCGCCGCCCGCCGGAGCCTTGGCTCTCCGGTGCCGTACTCGCCTTCTCCGCCGGCTCACCCCTCTTCCTTTCCTCGATCTCCCCTGCCGCAGGTGGCTCCCTGCCGCACCGCTCGCCTGCTTTGAGGGTGCTGCTCGGGCATCCTTCGGTTCTCCTGGAAGCCGTCACCATTGCCGGTCGCAGGCGAGCAAAAGAGGTCCCCTTCACAAGCGAATGGGGAAGTGCGTAAGGCAGACAGTCACAGTCAGTCGCCCGCGCATTTCCGCTCGCGTCGGCATCCGCCGCTCCTGCTGCTTGCAGTGTGTGGTCAGTGGCGCCGGCATCATCAAGAAGCCTGGAGGAGACCAGATTGGTGACTTTTGAGAGCCTATCCATACATACATCCACGATGGTCGGCGGCACTACTGTCTCGCTACAGGACGCTTGCCCTCCCTCCGCCGCAGCGACTGAAGCGACGCCTATGGAGTCCCCCCGGGTAGTGGGAGAAGTAAACGAAGGGCACGTGCACGGGCCCGATGGCGCATTCTCGCCCTCGCGCTCGCTTGCGGCACGTTGCCCCTCGCACGCGCTACTACTGCGGCACCCGCAACTTTCCATCACAGGCGATGGCAGTGACGAAAACGTGCGCATGCTGGTAACGGAGGCCATGAAGCGCTCTGTCCGTGGATGTGCCTCTTCGCTGGTCTCATCTTGTTCACCCTTCGCAGAAAGCACAGAGACGAAGCTGCTAGCAGGGCAGTCCCTCCCCCCCTCGGGTACGCTTACGAGCGCCGTGCTGTTGTCTGCGTCGTCCGCCGCTGCGACGCTGCAGCAGCCGCTGCCGCGACGGTGGTACGGCGAGACGAGCGGCGACGTCAGAAAGCTCGCGTGAAAATGAGTTTTTCGACCTGAGCGTAGCCCCATCACCGTCGGTGTCCGAGGGCCGTTCTGCGCCTCGCACCAGGACTCCGCCGGCATCTCTGCAGTAGTGTCGCTCTGTTGCAGGGGCCGCTCCAAGGAAGGGGACTGTGGCGTGCTCTGCTGGAACTCAGACGAGTCAGTGCTCACTGCACCGTACACCGGTGCACCGTGTGAGTCCGGCACCGTCGAGAGAACGGTGGCCTGCGCTGTCGTCATATTCGGCGTCGCGTTGTTGTTCGAGCTCAGCGCGCGTGCCCCTGACGGGTCTCTTATGCACTCCACCGCGCTGCCCCACACTGCCACGTCATACAGGCTATTGTAGAACGGCGCAGTCTGCTCGTTATACGGCTGCTGGTGCAGCGGGAGTGCCGAGGTGGTGGCGCTGTCGCTGCTCAGCATCGACATCGAGCGCAAGTGGATGTGACCGCACGCTTCGGAAACCGGTGCGGTAGCCCCCGGCCCGAGCGTCTGCTCGGCCCCGCCGTAGCCAGGGTGGGCGGCGTCACAGACGCTCTCGCTGCTTCCGAGAGCAGCGGCGATGGATGAGAAGCTGCGAACGGAGACGCGCCTGTTGCCTGGCGGGAAGCGCGGCGTGCTGGAGACCGACGGGCTCGTGAGACTCTCCGCCGTCGGTGTGAAGAGACGCGGTACCTCGACACCGGGCGGGTAGAGCTCTGCCTGCTGTACGGTGCCATAAGCGCCAGACCCGAGCCGCCGCTTGCTATCCTGCCAAATGATCAGCCGATCACGCGTGAGGTACAATTCATCGGGCAGAGTAGGAAAGAGCTCCCTCAGGGTTGGCAAGCCGTTACGCAGCGTGGTGGCGCAGCGACTGGAGTGCCGCGCCGATCGCGCGGAGCGGCCCGAGCGAACAGAGGCCAGGGAGAAGGCGTTGGGAGTACTGCGTGGGCCATACCCAAGAGCGGGAGGGCTGGCCAGGCTCCGCTCTGAATCGCTCACGGGGATAGAATAGGGGGTGGGAAGGTGAATGGCCGGCACAATAGGGACAGCACCGCCCTGGGCGTTGACTCTTTTCTTCGCTACGTGTGTGGTCGTGGTTGGTGGGGCAGTGCGCTGCGTCGCGGTGTGGTCACTCGGCGGTGACGCGCAAGCCCCCTCCTCACCGACCAACGCACGTAGCGGAAGGTGCTCCAGCTTTTCCGGGGTACGCCCCTGTGCGCCGGAGATGACGCAAGCAGCCCCCTCGCGCGAGCCAGTGGGTGAAACGATTAGGCTGCCTTCGGCGCGGTCAGCCGCTGCCTGAGGCCTTACCAGCGCCAGTGATTGTGTGACACTGGAGGCGAGCTGGGGCAATGATTGCGCGCATGGCGCAGCCATGGAGTGCGCGTGCACACTAGAGGTAGAGTGCGCCGTTGCGGCGCCGCTGTTGTGCCATGCAGCGTCCACCTCAAGGTTCTCACGGCTGCCCTGACAGCAGATGTGCAGATCTCGATTTATTCGTGAGTTGGTGCGCGAGTGCACCGCGCTGCCACCGTTGCTATCGGCGGGGAGACTGAGTGATGCCATGGACGTCATCGTAAGCTGTGAGGGGCCATCTGAAGTCGTAGGCGCAGAGGCGGCATCAGCTGTGGGTGGTTGAGGAGGCGATCTCCGAGTGGCGCTGAGGGGCAAGGGGGCAGCAGAGGGGAGCTCGCTCGCATATGGCGACTCCAGCGGTGACCGCAAAGCGAGCAGAGGCTCGACCTCTATGGGGTCAGGCGACGCGGGCGGCCATGCTGGGACTGGCTCTACGGCCCCCAGCTGAGCATCAGAACGGCAGACGCGGCGCGCGTACACGAGAGAGAGCTCGTCCTTCTCGATGATGACGGCCCCCTGCACCGGTGTCGTGGAAAGGGCCTCCTCGCACAAGTGGGCACCATCGGCGTACGGTCCCCCATGTCCCAGCTTTAGGGAGCCACTGTGGCCGCTGCTGCGAGCTACCCGGTGCGGCGAAGGCTTCGGAGTCAAGTTTGCGGAAGCGGCGATGGAGGCATGCGCACTAACAGGTTCGGCATAGCCGGCATCGCTACCGCAAGAGAAAACCGTCGCATAGGCTTCGGGGCGGCTTACTGGGGACGACGGCGTTGCTTGCCCGGCACAGCCCGGCAGCATTCCTACTGAGAAAGATTCCACCCACGAGTGTGTGCTTGTGTGTGCCGGGGAAGAGGGGGGACGGCTAGAAGGGGGAAAAAAAGAGTCTCCGTCACCTTCCGGCAGCCCCCCGTGCCCACACGCTGTTGCAGTCAGCCCGCTTTTCAGGTGTGTACGTGTGGGGGGGAGTTCGCAAGTGCAAATGTTCTGACTCTATCCGAAGAGAGGGTGTATCAAGACGTACGCCGGTGCCTGCGCCCCTCTCCCCTCCCCTCCCTCATCCCCTCTCTCCTTCGCTTGCTGTTCTCTGGGAAAAAGGGGCGTCGTCTGTGTGATGTTTGAGGGGTTCACGGCTCGTATACCAGCGCAGAATCGCCCGCGGGCACGCATCAAGGCTGAAAGAGCGGCAGACAGAAGGGAGTACCCCCACGCGAGAGAGAGAGAGCGAGGTAGACCGGTAGAGGGAAGCGAACGCAGTCGCTGGCTGCATAACGGGAGACAGAAAATGCCATAGGAAGCACGTCCAGAAAAGAAGAAGGAAACAGAGGCGGAGGGGTGTGTAAGCGTGATCGACAAGTAGTACGCAGAAGCAGTGCGAGAGACAGAGGCGTTGGGGAAACCGCATGCAGAGGAAGAGGCGCTTCTCGCCATAAACGAAACGATTCGCAGCGCATAAGATCACCCCAGTGGCCTCCACACAAGCTTCCTCAGCTGAAATCGACCCCCCTCCCTCACACACAAACACAAACACACACGCGACCCTCCCAAAGAGAGTGGAGTCCGTAAGGGGCAGAGTGGGGGGAAGGAGGTGGACGAGCCGAAACACCGCGATCCGTTCGCACACCAGCAGAGCTGCGGAGACGTGGGCAACAATCAAGACGCCGACGTCCCCTTCTCTCGTCGGGGGGGCACGAATCTTGACCGTACTCGCACTCCTCGAATGCAGCCTCAGCCCTTCGAGTCGCCCGTGTGGACCTTTGTCTGTGTATGTGTTTGCTTTCCATTCGCTTGTCAAAGCTGTGTCGCGCAGCAGAGAGGAGCGTGTGCGACCCCGATAGCGGCGATGTGCTCACTTTAAAAGAGGCTCTACTGAGTAAGATGCGCGGCAGCCGCGCGGAGAGGGCACAAAACGGAAGTCTTTCTGTTCGCGGTAGCTTCCACTTCCTCCTCCTCCCGAATGCCCCTGATTTTTTCACTTATTGTGTGGCGCCCACACCCCATTTTCAGTGTTGGACTCCCACGATGGCAAAGAGAAGAGCCAACCAGGAGCAAAGATAGAGCCATGTGCCGTTACACTGCCCGTCCATTCCTGCGATTCCGTGACGGAGGCGAATGTCTTTGTTGCCCTTGCCATCGTCCTTTGTCAGCCTTTCTCTTCTCGCCCTCGCCATGCGCTGAAGGAGAGAGAGAGAGCCCGTCTCCTCCAAGACGTCGCGAGGCGTCCCCTATACAAAGCACACCGTGAAGGCAGCAAAGGAGTGAGGGGACAGCGGGGGGAAGCAAAAATATATTTTGGTTCTTCGCTTCCTCTCTCCCCCCTCCCCTCCCCTCGGCGGCACACACACACACGTGCAGAGAGACTTGTTATCCGGCACAGATGCAGATGGCCCATAGAGAACGCGTCGAAGACCGAAGGGGGAAAAGAAAGGCGGCGAGGGGCGCCGAAAACGCACTCCTTTGAGGGGGAGGGAGAGGGGGGCAGCCGTTTGTTCGCGTCTCGGAGTCTGTCGAGGATGCCCCTCCCGCACCCTTTCGCTCGCTTTTACCTGCAGACCATTGCGAGGAACCAAGAGAGTGGGGGAGAGACAAAAAAAGACCGCAGTGACGCTGCATAAAGAAAAGAAGGGTCGAGAGAGGGGAAGCGAGAGAAGCACTGACTTCGACTGAGTGTTATTCAACACGACCGGCCGTCAGTTTCGCGCGCACCCTCCCCCTCTCCGACTCTCTCGCTCCCTCTGCCACCCCCCCTCTATGCTTTGGGGAACGCAGGAAAAAGAGAGGAGCAAAGGACGAGAAAGCACGCGGCTTCTCCGTGCGCCAAATCTACAAGAAGACAGGGAAAAATAGAGGTGTGTACATATATATACCACAGCGTGCCGTTCGTCCTTCGCGCTGTACCGAGTCTGTCCTCTACACCGGAGAGCACATGAACACCTCCGGCCCTCGCTCATGTGCGCGCAAAGAGGGAGAAAAAGGAGAGAAGAGAGGATGGCTATCCATTCAAGAGGTCCCGTTCCGTTTTTCCAAGCCGCTATGGGAGCTGCCACCGGCGTGTGGGTCATCGCCGTGCAGGGCAAGACGGCGTCTGTGGTCTACACCTACAGCACTGCTGCTCCTCGCCTCGGCTACTTCGGCGAGAGTGCCGGGCTCCCTTTCCATCAGCCCTCATGTCTCGCCCGGCGGCCCGCACGAGAGGAGACTGGCCGCGTGGGACTGGGTGGAATCTCGGGCAAGGCAGTGCAGCCCGTTGGCGCTCTACTGAAGATGTGAGAGAGAGGCCCGCCCATCCACGGCACACATATATACCCGTAGTAGGCCACAGGTGAGCGCCACCTGAGAGAAACAGCTGCAGCCCCTGCAAGAGGGCAGCGCACCGCTGTAACGCGGAGAGGGGAGGGGGAAAGCCAAACGCTACGAGCTCCAGTGGCTGAAGCCCAAGCGAAACCTTGGGAAACAGAGAGCCAAGGGCATACACATCCCGCTACCGAGATCGGCCTTTCGCCGAGCACCCTCTCTGGAGGCTATCCCGGCGAGGTCTGCGCTTCGCCTCTGTGGCGCTGTGCGGGGCCTTCACCGGCTTCGGCAGAGGAAAAGAAAAAGGAAGAGGGGAGAGGCAACGTGTGCCGCCATTCACCGTTTGTTGTGTGTGTTCGCTAGGCAGGTGTATGTCATGCACGCTGTCGAGCGCTGGCGATAGGGGGAGACGGGGGAGAGACGAGGCAGCGGCAAGTAACGCTTGAGGATATATATATATATAATGGAGACGTTAACAGAATGCAACCAAGCAGAATGAAATCGAGTGAGCAGCAAGGGAGGAGAGCCAATCAGATGGCACACGCACAATCAAAAAATAGAGAGACAAGTGAGCCACGACGATACACCGAGAGAGAAAGAGAAAAATGAAACAGTGATCGAGAAAAAAGGGGGTGCCACAAAGAGGACACGTGAATACCGTCAGGCCGCTGTGAGAGGGGGGAGAGAGACGGGGGGAAGGAGAGCCGATTGAAGAAAAAAAAGGGGCATTTCGAAAGAGCGAAGAGGTGCAAACGAGACGCATCCAAATACGAGGAAGAATCACAGAGGACGTCAAAGAAGAGGTGCCCTCTGGCTCGCTTTCACCTATCGTCTCGCACAGCCCCACACCACACCACACCACACATCACACATTCCTCCTCTAATATGATGGGCACAGAAATATTAGCGTTGGATGGTCCCCAACATGTCATCGATCGAAGCCGTGCTCGCGTGTGTGATGTAGTGAGCTCGCGCACATATATATATATATGTAGGTGTGTATTTCTTCGCTCAGTGCTCTTTAGCATTAGTAGAACAGGAAAGAGAGAAGGGGGAGAGAGACGAGAGAGATACCCGTTGCATGTGGCATCTGCTACTGTGCTACAGCGCACGGTGCATTGGTTTTGCTTCACGGAGTGGTGAGCTCCCCTTCCCGGGGAAGTGGGGGGGCCAACCCTGAGTCCAGTGGGCACGAGAAGCTGAAAGTGCGGCAGAAGGATGCGCGCCGGCGCGCTCGCGCGGCAAAGCTCGCTAGTAATGGTCGGCCAACATGTGGCGAGGATGACTTCGCCTCCGCACTGCGCGGCATACATGCAAAACATGTGCACAGGCACCCTCACACGCATGTGCATGAGTCACCCATACACGCTTTTATAGAGGGGAGTGGATTGGCCGCGGATTCGCAGAGACCGGTGCGTCCTCCGGCATCCGCACTCCATGCGTCGTTATAAGCGAAGGAAAGGAAGAGAAAAAGCGCGCACAGTCACTAAGTAAGCGGTGTGCGCCACCGAGAGGGGAGAGAGAGAGCAGTGATACGAGAGGGGAACAAAGAGGAATACAGAGCCATAGAGCTTCGTGATCGACTGGTGAAAGAAAAGGGAAAAGCGAAAAGCACGAGCGAAAATGTTGGGAGCGCAAGCCGGTGAGATGAAAAATAAAAAAGTGCAGGCACTTGGCGGCTTCCTCCAAGAACTATATGCGTGCTGGTGTCACTGTAGAGTAAGCCCTGCTGGATCGAACTCGGCCTCGTCACGACTTCGGAAGAAAAAAAGAGCGATATGGAAGCGAAAGCAAGTAAGCGACTACTCTGAGGTGGCAACATTTCTCGGTCCTTTTCCGCCCTTCGCCAAAAGCGCGCGTATTCTTTCTTCTGAAACGTATTGCTCTCCTTTCTGTTTTTCGCGCTTCCGTTGTGTGTGTGTTTCTTTGTCTCTTGTTTTCTTGGTAGGTATGTTTCACGATCACTGTGTGCATGCGTGTATCCGTCGAGTGCGCACCGCAGCACGTGTATTACTGCTGACCGTGCAGCCCTATGATCCGTCTCTTGTCTACGTTTTGTTTTATCTTTGCCAATGAAGGTAAAAGGCGTCTAATCTGCACGCATTGGCCCCTCCCCTCCCCTCTCTCTTTTCCCCTCCCCCTTCATATATGCATGGCGTCGTTGGGGTGCGCAGAACGGTGTTGTTTGTGCAGAGGGTTTCGCCTAGCGTGATACCATACGAGAGGGGAAGGGGGGGCGCAGCGTGTAGAGAGCCCCCAAGATCCGTATCCCTGAGAAAAGGGGGGCAAAACAAAGGTAGGGAGAAGGGGGAACTCCATGTAGCAGAGGCGACAGGCACGTCGAAGCAGGGAAAGAAGCATGGCAGCACGAATAAGCGAAAGGGAAGAGCTGCCCGATACAGGCACAAGCAAGAACACCACAAAGGCAGAAAAAAATGAGTGGCACTTGCTTCAAGTGTCTGAAGAACGCTTCATATGCATTGCGCCACTGATAACCGGAACAACGACAACAGCAGCAGCAGGAAGGGAAAAAAGGGGGGAAACGGGGCTGTGGCGGTTCCTCTCTTTGTCTTCTTTTGTCGTCCACTTTTGTTCCATTTGGGTGTCTTCTGTGCTCGCTGTTGCAGCCGCCGCTTCTTTCCCTCTTTCCTCTTCGCCTGACACACCGATTGCACCTCACCATGGCGGTCATGAGCTCGATGCAAAGCCGCGTGCGTATGTGCTGTTGTTGTTGTGCTTCGTCATCGCTATGTGCTGGTGTAGCTGTCACGCCCGCTACAGGGAAGCAGCACCGGAGAGAGGTAGAGAGAGAGAAGAAAAACATGGAGGAGGGGAGCTAACGCGATAGACTTCAAAATGGAAATCAGGCACGAGGGAGGAACAGAGCAGCGTCTCTCGCCACACGTGCCAAAAGGAAAAGACGTCCATGCGGTCCTGAGAAGAGCGTTGCAAGCGCCACATCCTACAAGAAGTCTGAGTGCGCGTCATTTTCCCGTTGCCGTGTTGAACTTCGTTTCGATACACGTCGAAAAAGATGAAAAAAAAAGGAGGAGCACAGGAGGGGAGAGGTGGTGGTGGTATAGGGGAGAAACAGTGAAAGAGAGCGCGGCGCACCTGACACGAAATCATACACCAAACCCGAAGAGCAAAGTTAGATGGTTAACGATGAGGGAGAGAGAGGGAGCGGGGGGGACGATCAAAAGGAGAGGAGCTCCGGCTGCCCTGCTGGGCGATGCGTCTGAACACTTCACGAGCCTGTCGCTCTCCTGATTGGAAAAGGCACTAAAGGAGGCTGGAGAAGGAAGAACGGGCCGCTGGAAACGTAAGCGCTGTTCGCATACGCCTCCCCTGTCATCGCCAGTTCGCAAAACTAGGAGGGGGGTCTTCCATCGCTCTTCGGGTATTCAATGGATCTGAGGATGACTAAAAACGTCGAAGCTGGACGATGGCGCCGCTACCCATGCATGTCACCGATCGGACGGTTTTCGAAAGATAAGTAGCGTCATCCCATCGAGGCAAGGGTGCCTTCGTTAGACCCCCTCTTCCCCTCCCCCAGCCTTTGCCAGACCTCCCTTTTCTTTTAGCTTTTGGGGCCCCCCTCCCGCCCAAGGAGTCGAAGGCGCATCCCGGTCGGCACGTCGATAGAGGAGGACGGAGGGAAAGGGGAGGGGTGAAGAGCTCTTGCTGCTCGCCGAGGTAGCGAAGGAAACGATGGATTGGGGGTGCAAGCGAGCAGCAAAAAAAAAACACCGAATGCACAGAAATCGGCTCAGATAAACAAAAACACGCAAACAGAAGCGATCGAACGGAGAAGGCGCAAAATGAAATCAGCAACAAAGGGGAAAAAGGAACGCACTCCGTACACAAAGGCGAATAGAAGTTGAGAATGGACGCATGCATACAGATATATATATATATGTATATATATCGAGAGAGAAATGTGTGGTGTGCTTTACAGGTCGAAAAGCAGACGGGCGAACAAAAAAAAAAGACCGAACGGCACACACACAGAGGGAGAAAAGATTGAGTGTCTGGGGGGAAGCTATTCGTGACTGTTACAATGGGTGGGGAGGAGAGAGGAGGGAGAGGGAGCGAGTATCAGAAAGCTTGCTGTCGCTCACTTATAGTGCAACCGTAAAAAAGGGGGGCTGGAGACGGAGAAGCTCTCGAGTCAGGCATCATAATGAGGAGAACCGAGAGACGCGCATGGAGAGCAGATACCCCCTCAGCTCACATTGCGCTTGCTGGCCATCTCTCCAGTACCGCTGTAGTGCCCAACAGAAGAGTTTCCGTCTCGGAGGCGATGAGCTCGTGGCGCATTCGCTTTTCGCCTGGCAAATAGGTGCGTAGCTGCACGTTCTCCAAAGGCACACACGTACACAAACACCTCAAAGCGTGCACGCATACCCAGACACGCAGGCCGGGCAACACAAGCCGTACGATGTTGTCCCCCACTAGAAAAAGACGCTGCCGCATTTACGCACGGAACAAGAAAAAAGCGATGGGAGAAGCCTCTTGAAAGGAGCGCATAAAACTTGCTTCGCAAAGGAAAGGGAAAAGATATGCAGCCAAGCTGAAATAGAAAAGTGAGAGGGGGGAAAGGTTACCCTTCATGCCATAAAGGAGGTGCCCACAAGCGCTGTGTTGTCGATCACCCGGTAGCATCACAGCAGAAACTGAAAAGCTGACATGAAGGGGCAACAGTAAAGAGGCAAAGTAGAGAGACGAGAGAGAGGAGGAAAGAGACTCACCCGCTTTGCCAGATCAAAGAGGTGCATACACAAGGGCAGGACGCGCAAATGACTGTGCATGTGTGTGCGCAGCCACCGATACCCAGGCGCGTGCCTTCGAAGAGGGGGAGAAAAAAAAAAGAATCGTTCATGGGTAGCAAACCAAAGGCACGAATCTGTTCGGCACGAAGAGGGAGGCAAAGAGAGGGCAAAGAGGGGCGAGGACGTGCGAAAGAGTCAACAATGCGGAGGCGGAGTAAGAGAAGGAGGAGGGTAAACAAAACAGCGGATCGATTCATCGGCGACGTCGAGACGTTTACTATGCGTGCCTGCCATGAGGAGTCGTGTACGAGCGCCGAGGCGTGCGTGCGGGCGATTCGCTTCGTAGACCACCAACAAAAAAAACAGTGTGTATTATCCAAAACATCAAAGAGAACGGCGGAGGAAAAAGGAAAGCAGAACGCGGCACAGAGCGTCGCATGTGAACAAAATAAAAGAAAAATGTAAGAAGCCGATCCACCGCAAGTGAAAGTGCGCAACAGAGACGCTTAAAACGGAGGAAGGTGCACTGATGCGGGTGCGACGGTTGCGAGCATACACTGCATGAAGCAGCACAGAGAGAGAGAGAAACACGCGCGCATGCACTTAAATATATATATACGAAACGGAAGAAAATGCTCAAAGGTTTTTTTATCGTCCGTGAAACAAATGGGAGAGGCGAAGAGGGGAGACGTGGAAGCACCGTGAGAGGCAACCATCCCCCACCTACCTAAAAGAAAATGGGAGAGCGAAGGAGAGGCTCCAAAGGATAAATTTTCAACACACCAGCGAAAAAAAAAAGTATTCATCGACGCTCATATCGACAAGGAGATCCAGCGGCTATCGCGAAACACCCATGCTTTTGTGGTGCCCCACAATTCAGAAGATGCTGGGCAGGGAAGCAACACAGATGAGGCAGCGGCAGGGCGCCACGGTTGAGCCTGCACGGTGCTTGGAGCGTGATGCGCTTGTGGCGTGCCAGTGGGCGATGTAGCTCCCCCAGGAACGTACATCACGGGCAGTGCCGAAGGGGTGGATGCTGAAGGGGTACGGCCCTGCGGGGCGAGGTGGAGGCGGCCCTCCCTGTCCATGAAGACGAAGCCCAAGACCGGAGCGTCTGACAATGTGTTGGCAGCACTGCCGTTGCTGTTCCAAAGTAAGGGCGCTGTCATTGCCTGCTGCGCCGGAGGCATGGTAGACGCCTGGAACGGCGGCATGGCGGAAGCCGTGTTTGCCATGTAGGCGGACGAGCCGCTGGACAGCGTAAATGGGCGCCGCACTCCACATGGCATTCCACTGGATGGCGGAGAGGCTGGTACCGCGCACCCAGTGCCTGGTGCCACCGGCGTCGGGTACGGAGGCGGGCTCATCGCGGTTTTCGACTGCTTTGTTGACTTTGTGGTGAACGCCCACTCAGACCGCCCGCTGGGGACGCTGCCTGCCACCACTGCCTTCGCCGGAGTGAGGGAGTGGCCGACGGGAGCAGTGGCCCAGAGAGAGGGTTCCTCAGGCACCTTTTTTACAGGTGAAGGCGACGATGGTAGCGCCCCTGTCCAGCCCGGTATCCTGCGAGGGTCCTCGATGCTGTGACGCACCCCATTTACAAAGAAGCACGGTGCAGTAGCATCGCTGCTGTTTTGCCTTGACACCGCACAGCCACCGCTGCCGCTCTTAGCGGTGAAAGTAGTGCTACGCAACGAGTAGAAGGGTGTGGTGCTCCTGCCCGACGCAGTCTGGTCGCCAGGGGAGTCGTGCTCATCCTCGCTCGAGTACCCGTCCTCTGGCAAGGCAAACGGGCTGTCGCCAGAGGAGGAGGCGCGGTGAGCATCCAGCTTCACTGATGGGGTCATGTCCTTTCCGCTCGCGTTGCTGTGCTGGGGCCCGATCGTGGGGGTGGGGCAGGATTCGAGGGTCGCGCGGACCTCATCCTCAGTGGAGTCCGCCTCGCTCGCCAGATGGAAGTTGCTGAGAAGCTGCTGCCATGAGAAGGCGTTGTAGTTGTGGTGCTCCTTGTCTCCCACAGCGTCAACAATGGAAGCCTGCCACATCGGCATGGTGCTCTTGGCGGCAGTGCGCTGTTTCGTTTTCCTCACAACCACAGGGCGCACCATGAGGAGGGAGGGAGGGGGAGAATGCACGGAGGCAGTGAGCGACCCCACAGCGCCCCGTAAAGCGAAACGAATGTTTTATAAGTGGCGCAATAGTAGAAGCGAACAGAAAGAAAAAAGAAGACAGCGAAAGAGCGTTCCGACTCACACCTTTCTCTCTCCCCCTCTCTCTCACCTTTGATGGAGCACAGATATCAACGCTGAACCAGGCAGAAACGGAGGAAGAGAAAGGAGGAGCAGAAAACGGGAAAACAAAGGGAGGGAGAGCCGAAAGAGGGTGCAAAGCGCTCGAGAGAAGACGAAGGGCAGAAGACAACAGAATTTGCTGCAGGCGAGCGAGACTGCCGAGCACCCCTCCTGCGGCGCAATCCTTCTCCGCGCAGCGTACTCTGACGTACGCGTATGTGCAGGCAATACGCTAGTGCTCGAGCGCCCTTGAAAGGACCGAAACGGAGAGCGCAGTAGGGAGAGAGGTTCACGTATGGAAGCCACCGTCGATGAGCCCTTTGAATAAAGCGCAACAAAGCACAAATGTGTGCAACTATTTTCCGTCCCCTTCGGCGGCGTGAGGAGGTTGAATGGAAACAGCGAGAGAGAAATAGGGGGGAGGGGTAGAGGAGGGGCGTGAGTGGCACACTGAGGTCACAGATGAGTCGACACATTCGCCTCGACCGGCCCCACTTCTGGGCTGTGGTCACAGTCACGCCGCTTACACAGAGGCCACACCGCCAGGCAGAGAGTGCGTCTTGCATGCACAAGCGTCGGCACGCGTACTCGTTGGGTTTGTTTGCTGGCTGGCGTGCGAGCCCGCCTGCCTCGCTCGTTGGGCACACCGAGCGACTGGGACAGGCCGCGCTTGCTCCGGGGACACAGACAGCCGAGATAGCGGGAGAGAAGACAGCGTCCGGCCACTCGGACCGCCTCGCAAAGATAGCACAAAATAAAAGCAGCACAGGCAGGCGGACTGAAGACTTCACACCCGCTCGAGAACGAAACGGTAAATTCGGCCATTCACCTCCCGCCCCGATCCCGCTGCGCCGTTACTTCACGGCAAAGGTGCACAGCCGTCGCGGGCACAGAGAGCAGAGGATCTGCCCCTTTTCTCGCCTCGCCTCCAAGGGACTGGCGTCCTCCCCACATGCTGGCGTGGGGGGTAGGGGGGTGCACAGGAAACACGTCAAAGAGGGGCGAGGGCGGGAGCGGCATTGGGGCTTCAGCATTCAGTGCCCAAGGTTCGCCTTCGCCATCGCATAAAGCCATGAACAAGGCGGAAGAAATAGCAGTCGGTGACGTAGCATAACATCGGCCCGACAAAAAAAAGGAATGCAGATAAAAAGACAAGTGAAGAAGGGAGAGAAAAGGGGGAAGTCGAAGTAAACACACCGACACACACTCCTCGGGGGAGAGAGGCAAAGTGAGTATGCGGCGCGGCGCCTTCGCGGAGATAGAAAAGCGGGAGGCGCTCAGCGCTTTGGTGAGCGAGCATAGAGGCCTCCCCCACACACACTCGCGCCAACGAAAAGTCAAGCGAATCGTAGCGGATGCCAGGGATGGTGAGGGTGATGAAAGGTCGGAGGGAGTTCCAGGACATGATCACTGTGATAGCCGGCGTCTGCGTTCGCCGTCTATGTGACGATTGTCCCGTCTTACGTTGATATTTGTGCGTGTGTCGAATCACGTGAAATGAAGTGGGAGAGAGAGAAAGAGAAAGCGTGAAGTAAAAGAAAAAAGGGAAGGAGAGAGCGGAGACAGCACAGGCAATGCGCTTGGAAAGAAAGAAGCCGCACCTCGGGCCGTCTGCAAATTCTCATAAGCTGACCCGATAAGCGCTCCTTTTTGTTGCTGTTTGCTTCCATCCGTAGAGGATAGCGGCGAGTCGGTGTGATGCACCACAACGCGCATCGCCTACGTGAGCGACAAGCAGTGTGCTGCATGCGTGTCCCGTTTCCTTTCTTTTTTCTCTCTGGGTGTGCGTGTGCGTGCCTCTTAGGAGGACAGTTCGCCTCACGACATTGCAGCCGCAAGCCAGAGAACAGATCGCCTGTCCCCCCTCCACGACACTCGGCATGTCACGACGATGGACAGGAAGAAAAAGGCGACTGGGGATCACTCAGGTGGCTTCAGTTGCCTCTTCCGCTCGCGCCACCACTCTTCCTCCCGCTGGGCCTCGCGTCTGCGCAACATATCAATGGCATCCTGCCCAAGGGTAGAGTGATCAGGTACAGAAAAGAGGCTGTACTCGTTCAATGTCGGTGGCGCTGGTCGGCCCGCTCCAGTGCGGTGCTGCTTCTTCCAGTGACTAAGGTTGTACTCTAGATCCGTCTGGAGGCGCGGCATCACGTGTTCCTTCCAGCGCTGCTGCACCTCCTCCGTGCTGGACTCCGGAATGTCCGTGTAGCGGCGCACACGGTCGGCAATCGTGTCCTCCTCTGCTTTCATCTGCGCCCCGTACTGTTGAATGTAGTAATCCCACTCCTTCTCCGTCAGCTTTCGGTTCCACTGCGCCGGTGGCTTGTGGCGGGTGCGAGTGCCCTCGTAGTTCCACAGATACGGGTTCCAGACGCCCTGCACACTCCTGCGCTGCATGTGTAGGTGGGAAGCAGAAAAGGAGTGATTGTAGTCGTTGCCTTCGTTCACCAGACGGTGAAAGCGAACGTTAATACCCATCGAGCTGAGAAAGCGAATGGAGTACGCCTTCTCGCTTCCATCGCGGTAGACGCCGGTGATGCTGCTCTCAGGCCACTGGCGAGGCCGAATGTCGATTTTCACCTGTGGGTACTGCCGGTGGAACTCGGGCAGGTAAGTGGCCATGAACTGCCGCATTGCCGGGTTCCCCTTGTTGGGGCTATACGACACGATGATCTTCTGCAAGCAAAGCTCACCGTTGCGGCTCATCCTTGCAACACTGTGGGGCGAAGATCCTATACAAATGCGTCGGATTACGCACAGGAGGCGCGGGTAATGAAGAGATAAAGGGGCAAAACGAGTGGCGAAGAATAGAGAAGGCAGTTGAGGCATGCGGCCAGTGAGAACATCGACGCTTGTGATGAGGCCTACGCACCCGAAAGGCGGAGCTGAAGGAAAACGCAGCGACCTCACGAGCAGGGTGAAGAGAAGGGGGAGCATGCAGCGCAGGGCATGTCCACGAGAGTGACGCCCTACACAGTAGCTAAGCATACGCCGCTGAGGTGCCGCTTTCCCTGCTGCGGCCATGTGTGAGTTAGGGATTACACGCGTGCAAGAGAGAGCGGAGACGATGGTGCACCGAGTACGGAATACACCCACATGCATCATACCCCGGCATTGCTGTAGGCAGCAGTAGGGCTGTGACACAGCTACACCCACATGCTCGCAAGCCCCTCACCCCATACGGCTCCATTGACCCCCAGGTGCAAGGTTGCTGCATGTCGTGGGGCAGCACAAGCCGACGCTTATCCCTTGCGTAGTGGCCGAGCTTGGAGCGTCCAAGGCAGGCGAGCCTGGACCGCCTGAATACCGAGCCGCCCACCGCTTGCACGGCTGTTCAGCGGCCCTTTCTCACCCGACACCCCGTCCGTGGTGCGCTCCTCCATGCTTCGATTGTACAAAGCCAGATGCCGTTGGACATCGCGCAGGAAGCCCTTCGCCGGAAAGTTCAGTTCCACCCGTGCTCCCTGGCTGGGGTGGGTATCAGAGCTGCCGCCGACGTCGAGTAGCTGGTCCACGGTACGCTGTACGAGTCGACGGTGCTGCGACACAGCCTTGCTGGAGTGACACAGTCGCGTGTATGCTTTGTGTGTTCGAGGAAAAGCCGACGTCAGCATACCCCCTTCTTCGATGAGAAACTGAAGCGTGCAGAAGAGCGGCCATGTGCTTAGTGGCTCCTTCTCATCCGCCTGATGTGCTTCGCTGAGGCTCTCATCAGTGATAGCGGCTTCTAGTCTCTCCATCAACTCCATCACGCGCGCGTGAGTCTGGCGCATCGTCTCCAAGTCACCCGCATTCAGGGACACCAAGAGAGCATCAATGGCGGATGTCACATGGTTGCTCACCGTCGATGCCTCAAGGTACTCAAGTAGCGGTGTAAACACTCCAGGCTGCGTTGCAGAGCCTGCCCCTAGGTCGTGCCCAGAACGAGGCGGGGGGCCCACCACGTGAAGCAAGTCCTCTGCCCTATGCAACACCACACTAGATTCTGTGGAGGCACCGGCAGGACAGCTCGCCTCGTCATGGGCGAGTGGAACCTGAATACGTATCTCTCCGGCACATTCGGAGAGGAGAGGGGCGGAGAATCGACCTCGCAAGGTGGTGTGTGGATCAAGTAGAAGCGTGTGCCGCTGCCCAAGAGCGCGGAGCAGCAGAAGTCCGTGGTGCACGGAGGGGTGCCATAGCAAAGCAGCGGGACATCTAACGGCGAACATGAGAGCGGTGGGAGAGAAACAGCCGTTTTGGGCAAGCAAACCTCATCAAGCCAATGTACCCACCAAGACACAGCCACGGTGGCGTGGTGGGAGGTGAGTCCGGAGCCTATATGCGCGGGCAACACACCATCAGAGACACACAGAGGAAGGAGAGAGGCAGAACAAAGATGCATCGATTAGCCGCAGCCCGAGTCAAGTAGCGCGTGAGGCACACAGGCGCGTCGTGAGCGACCACCTGTACCCCCACCTAGGACCTGCGTCGCTGCGCTGCTATAAGGATCAAACACAGCTGCCAAGACCCACATAACGTTTTATGCTGACGTATATATTGACCGTCCCCCCTCTCTTGCACTACCCCCGAGCGCCGCTGGGCAATGAAGTGACGGGCAGCACACTTGATGCGAGCGTCATTCCGCACCTATGCTGCACTGCCGTTCACTTGATCATCGTCTTGATCGCAGCGGTACTACCGTTGGGAGGCAGGAACGGAGCAAATTTGTCAGTTGGCGGTTTCCCAGCGCGCATGAGGAGGTAATGAGCGCAGTGACGGAGGTAATGGGGAGGGGCCACCGCATCTGCAGGCATGGTCCACCTAGCGAGCCGCTGGAGGGGGAGAGGGAGCAGCCGTGCACAGGCGCACGTGAATGCCCAGGGGAGCTCCACCGGCCCTCCGGTGTGGCAGTCCCCCTCACGAGGCTGTCGCCGCCAGAGGCACCGTCTCAAACCC
Organism: Leishmania martiniquensis; assembly: GCF_017916325.1. NCBI lineage: Eukaryota > Euglenozoa > Kinetoplastea > Trypanosomatida > Trypanosomatidae > Leishmania > Leishmania martiniquensis. The sequence continues at coordinate 847,796 of NC_090166.1, forward strand.
TCCCCTTCGCAAGTGCAGCACCATCACCATATGCCCGCCTTCGGCCGTAGCTGCCCGTCACACACAGCGCGTGCGAGGTGGCCGGCTTAACACACCGATTCTCACGTGCCCGGCGAGGCGCGTCTCCTCATCGCTGCAGTGGACGGCAACCGAATTCCCCGCCGGCCTCCCTCGTGGGGCGGAACGAAACGACGCCCCGTCTTGGCAACAGGGCGCCCACTACAAGGTCCGCACCGAGCAGTCCATAGCGGGGGAGGGTCACAACCGCGCAGCCCCCCTACACCCGCCCATTCGGGCCCCCAGCCAGCGCGCCGCCAACACACAGGCTCGCCTGCAGCCCTCACTCGGTTGTGGCGGCATGCAAGCGTGTGTCGGAAGGCGGCGTACCGTCGACGGGGCAGCTGGGCCATCCGCTGCGTCATCGCAGCAGTCCCACTACACAGCAACTTGCTCCCCCCCAAAGGCACCAGGTGCGTGGGGGCGTCATGGAGGGAAGTGCTTCGTGCTGCGTGCACCTGGGCTCCCCGCTCGGCCGAGTGGCCACAAGGCCTCGCACCGTCGGGAGCTCCTCCAGCAGCGCCAGAGTTCGGCGAACGCCGTCGCGGCTATCTGCGTCAGCGATGCCTGCACCGCTGTGCACTCTGCAGCGCCCTCGGCGGCTTCGGGTCGAGGCGCGTGACGAGCAGCGCGGGCGACGCCTCAACCAGCGGAAGGTTCCACGCCTCCGCCGACTCGTGGAAGCGGCGCATGACGGAGTCGCGCTGCCCCAGCGTCGACGGCTCCCACATCCGGTGAGCCGTCGCGTCCGTCCGCTCCGCCAGCATGACTGGGTGCTCTGGTCGACCCGGCCTGAAGGGAGAGGGGGCGCGAGCGGTTGAGCGGGGACCGCGGGCCTCCACTCGCGCTTAGCACCGACTCAAGCGAAAAGTGTGCGGCGTCATGTTCTCTGCGAGGGAGCGGAGGGTGCGCGGCAAACCGCTGAGCCGGCGGTGCAGCTTCTTTTCTCGGGGGAGGGGGAGGAGGGCCGACGCTGAGCGTGTGGGTTTTCGCACAGCCGATTCGCTGCGCTTCGATTCGAGCTCGAGTTCCCCGAGCGCGAACGCCGCTCGGCCGTACCGGGACGTCGGCTGGTACTCTTCGGCAGCCGCCGTGCCCTGAAGCGTGCCCCGTCCTGGGTGATCGTGCCTCTCAGCCGCGACAAGGGCTTGTGGCCCGCCGGTATCCGCTGTAGCGGATGACTCAGGCCTCTCAGGTGTGGACCGTCCCAAGTACCCGCATGGGAAAGCGGCGTGCAGGGTAGCGTCGCCTGCTCGTGCCCCACCCGCGTACTGTGGAGCAGTGGTGCCACTGTCGCCGCAAGGCGCACGATCCGCGCCATCGCTCTGCTCGTTGCGCAGTCGTAGACAGCACCAGGCGCACCACCGCCTGCCAGCCGAAGCCTTTCGGAGGCTCACGTGGCGCCGGGCCGCTGTGCGCGTGTGGCTGCACATCAGCCATCCCAGCGCGTAGCAGCTCTTGCTGTCCATTCGGCTCGCACCTCGAGCCTGATCGCCTGCCGGTGCACCCGCCTACGCAGGCCGAAAGCGTCGTGGTGCGAGGTGGCGGCCTCAAGGCGGGGTGCTGCCTGTGGCGTCTGGAGATACGTAGTGAGGCAGCGACGCTGCAGCCACCGCTCATCGGCTGTGTGCTGCTACGCCTGCCCTTCACGGGGAGCGAGAGCTGTGGCCATGGTGCCGTATATGTGGAGCACGCGCGTGGCCAGGGCACGTCGGCCAGCGACGTGTGCGTCGCGCCGCCAAGAGGGTGCGGAGAGGGAGGCGGATATGTACTGAGGCAGAGAGATAGAGAAAGGGTGAGAGTTGAAGGCGAGCAGCAGGGCGTCGAAGGTTCCATTGATCGGGGGGAGGGGAGGGGAGGCCACGGCCGTTCTTCGTTGGGTCTCATCTTTTCTCTCTGTTACTTCAGTGAAGAAAGTTCACCGCAGGACTGCGCTCCCCCACCACGTTTGCTGTCTTTTTTTCCTTTTTCGACCCTTTCACAGATTCCTTTGAGAGAGCACGAAGACAAACAAAAATTCATAATGGAGTGCGAAACGGAGGAATGAAACACACAAAAAAGGGAATCTTACAGAAACGAATTCTCCAGGGCGTAAACAGACATGAAATGAGAAGCATTTTTGTTTTTCTGCGAACGAAAAGTGTCGTTTCACAAGATATCCTAAGCACTCTAGAAGACAAAACCTGCAAAGTATACGCGGTTGGCGCATTCACAGGCCCCGCTCCTATGCACTAACCTATGGACCGCCGCTACATCGCCGTGAGAGGGTGACTCAGATATCCTCCACTGTCATCGTCAGCATCGGTGGATTGATGTGGAAGTACGGCCGGATAAACTTGCCATCGCCAGCCCACACGTCGTGGCCGTGCAACACGGCGTAGTCGCGGGCGTTCTCACGCTTGAAGTGCTCCGGCCAGTCCATCATATATATGTGGTAAAAGGACGAGTAGAAGATAGAAATGTAGGTCAGGTACACGAAGGAAAAAAAGCCAGCCCAGTTCATCATGGAGCGCAGCTTGGTGAGGCGGTAGGGATCTCGCAGACCGAGCTGGTACAGGGCGCGCCAGTACCACTCGAACATCTGCTTGTGGGAAGCGCCAAGCATGTGCAGCGGTATTTCGTCCCAGGCAGCCTTGAAGCGGTCGCTAGAGTGCATGTCACCTCCCAGGAGAGGACGGCTGGGACGCATCATGAGAGCGCGGTGCGAGGCCGTGAAGCTCACGGCGGGGATCGTGCGGCGAAGCATGGCCTTCCAGTGCGTATGTGTTGCGTTCCCAGAACGAGAAACAAAAAAATGTCAGATACCTAGGGAATTCACCGATGGGAAAAGAGGAGCACCAGCGTCACGAAGCTCTTTGAGCCCCCGAGAGTGTTGGTAATAAAGGTCAAGCATGGACACGGTCGGTAGCGAAGAGAGAAGAGAGGGTAGGCAGAGGGTGCGCAGGGGAGGGAGTTTAGCATCGTGGAAGCATCAGACCATCATCACTTGCCCTGCCGACCGCTTTCGCGTGAAAGGAAATCCTCGGCTTTGCGTGCGGAGCCTTTCTCGACCGTGACGGGGGAGAAGAAAAAAAGACCCGAATGGCCAAGAGGCAGCTCGAACTGAGATGGAGAAGCAGCGCGTGTTTCCCTTTGCTTTCCTGTTCGCTTTCAACGCGCGGTAAGGCATGTGGCAGACGCCCTCAGGGGACGGGGACTTGACACGGCACATTACACCACACCGAACACCCCAGCTCTTCCCACTAACAGGGGAAGCAACAGCTCAGCCCTCGAATAAACCAGCAGAAAAAGGCGCAGCGACAGCGCAGATGGGGACGAGAGAGAAGAGCGCCACACACACACCACCCAATCACCAGAGCCGGTACCACGGCTTACCCTCCGCCTCCCTGGGTTTCCACTGCTTATTCTTTACGAGACACCGCATGAGCGCCTGACGCTCCGTATTGCAGGTGGCCGTCCGTCCTCCTAGTTTCATCTCCGTGGGGCAAGCGTAGGAACAACGCAGCAGCTCCTGGTTCAGTGGAAAGCACGGGTGCCCTTTTGCCATGCTCGCATTGGCAGGCCGAACTGTCTCCTGGTCATATTCACGTGTCCCCTGCTCAGACCACCCGGACAGAATCTCCAAGTTGTGGTTCTCATCGTGGGCATAGATCATGTTGCGTACAATGTGGCCACCGCTAATGCGCGACGGGTTCGCTGGTGCCTCGGGGTCAGAACTCATGGTGCAGGTATGGTGCCCCTGTACGTGGACGGCGAGCGTTGATAGAGGTGTAGTCACACAATGCCTGCAGCCGATGAGCTCGCACCTCTAGAGGGAGGCAAGGCTACTTTTCAAGAGGGAGGAACACGAAGAGAGAGGACGGGGAAAGAAGAGATTGAATGGTGCTGCCGCGCGAAGGCGCCACGGAGGAGCAGTCCAAGAAGCTGCTACACATGAACCTACCAAAAGGCTGAGCCGGAGAGGGCATGAGTTCACTGAAGGTTGCAGCAGAAAAAGAGTCTGTCTCCCCACGGAAGCGGCAGGGGAGAGCACGCGCAGGACATGCAGCAGGCTGATCAAGAAGAATAAGCGCGCATGGGGCAACGAGAATAAAAACCACCGCAAACAATCCTATGCGCGACGCGCAACAACGGGTACAGCAGGGCGCAAATCTGTGCAGCTCAGACAAAAGGACACTGACGAGCAGCAACAAAAAGACGCGTTCAAACATGATCGACAGTTTCACGTTGCAAACGGGAAGCGCGTCTGCCAACGCTGATTGTAAATCCCCAGCCCTGTGATCGCCCTCGATATGCCTCGCCGTTCCCGCTCCAAGATACGAGTCTTAGTTGGTAGACCCTGCGAACGACGCTCGTTGTTCATGCCTTTGGCATCCTCACGCGCGAGCGGCATGCCTGTTCGAGGATTGATGTTCACCGGCATGTACTTGTAGTACTGGTACGGCTGCTGCCTTCCCCAGGTCCAGGTCGGCTCCAGCCAAATCTCACGCTGGTTGTGCTCTTTGGGCTGTGCTGGGCAGCGCACGACGAGGGTGTCCTGAACCCAATGAAAGCGGCAGCACTCACAGTGCAGCTTCAGTTTGTTGCGTGGCACCAGCCCAGGGTGCTTGTCCGTCGATCCCTGCAGCTTTTTCATCCGATGCGTCGCCCGCCCGTCCAGGTTGTTTGGCGGGAACAGCATCTGCTTGTTTTGGGGGCCGCACGTGTGCCCTAGCGGGAAGAAGTTGAGCACACGTGCCGTTGCACGCAGCGCCCGCCGCACACATGGCGAACACCGCAGCATTGGCTACTGATTAGTCGGCAGACGCCCCGTACTCGGAAACGCCGCACGCACTCAGCACAGCACGAGCTGCTGCAATGTATACGTATCTGTATGTCTATATATATATATATATATATTGCATGCGTGTGTGTGTGTGTGCGGAAGCACCAGTGAAGAGGTGAGAGCCCAGTAATGAGATTTTAGAGAACATTTCGGAGAAGACCCCTTTTTTTTCACCCACCTTCACTCAGCAAGAGAACGAAAGCAGGCACGCGCCCAGGGCCTCGGTCGGCCTATTGCCGCTCTAGACAGGATGCGGCAAAGTTGAAGAGCATTTTGAACATCCACAAAGATACGCAGAATGCTGGAGGAGAAACGCTGTGTGACAATACCGCATGATCCCTCACGCCGCTACAGCGGGAGTTGAGATGACCCCTGTAGCTGAATCTTCTGATTTGCGGGTTGTGTCGGTCGACACATCAGCACAAGACTCACAGCGGTTCACCGTGTTCATCGCCTTTCCCACTAGAAAGCAAACGGGAGCAAGCGAGCAACAAGAGCACTGAGTGCCTTTCCGCCGAAAAAGAAAAGAGGCTTGAAGGAGCCCGGGAAAGAGGGGGTGGGGTGTGAGAGAACAAGAAAGCGATAGAAAAGCAGGAGGGAAGGCAGTCTGGGACACATGCGTTCGATCCAAACTGCTGCAGTCATCTTGTATAGCATCACATCCCTTCTTCTGTCAACCTACCATCACTGTGAGCCGATAGGTGTCCATTAACAGGTTTCTTACCGACACACTCTCATCAGTGAAGCGAAAAAAAAAAGAATACAGCAAGGAGAGGAGGGCCTAATCCCCACGCACACGCACACACGCCACCAGGAGTGCGAAGACGGAGAAGAAAGAGTAAAAAGAGCTATCGCACCATACGTTTCTTTGTTTTCCTCTCTCCGCTCTTTAGTTTGGAAGCGGTGGATGTGTACGCCATGTGCGACACTTAGCCAATCGCCCAACAGAATAGGCTAAGCTGCACAAAGAGGGATTCACATTGACGCGAGAAATTCGTTACCCCAGCGTGTATATTCGCTTTGGCAAAGCCCAAGTCCGACTCAACTCCACCCAGCCTGTCACAGGCACATTGCGTGGTGCGCAGCAGCCGTAGAGACACGCGTTGCAGCGATGCCGAATCAGTGATCTGAACGCGGCCCCTTCCCCAAACCCCTATCCGCCCCTTCTTAGCAGGTCGCCTCACGGTCACTTCCGTGCGGTCAGGAGTCACTGTGACGCGCCTCTCTCGTTGGCGCGGGCTGCCGACAGCAGTACCCAGCAGAGGCTGGCTGAGATACGTGCGAGTCCCGCCGAAACTTTGCCCATCATGCAGATGGTTCCGAGGTGCTCACCGTCGCAGCTCCCTCCGACTCAACGCCATAAAGACCGGAGCGCCGGTGCCCGCAGCAATGCAGCGCCCTCACTTCTCCTATGCTGCGGGTACCTGACCCCCTCACCACCAACGGTCGCGCGCCATTCGCCAGGGGGGGTAGATGTTGCTGAGTTTCCTTGAGAAGGGCACTGGGCCCTGATACCGCGCTGAGGTATCCCCGTCACCGGGGTAATAGAAAGATAACCACCCAGCCGAAAAATAGTACCAAGCACCGGTTGTCGGCCTAATGCGTGCATGACGGCGACGTACCAGCGCTCCTCTCGCTACTACGTCAGCAGGGTCACATCCTTTGCTATGCGCTGCACTGCATCATTCATCACGCGACAAAGGGGAAGGTGACGTTCAACATAGGAAACGTCATCATAAGGAACCTCAGTAAACTTGACGTTGAGCTTCAGCAGCCTGTGGCACTTGGCAAGAGCCTGAATGCCGCCTTGTATCTTTGTGTACGAGAGATTAAGCTTGATAAGGTGGCGGGCTCTCTCGAGACCGACAAGGCCCTCCGAGGTCACCGGGCAAGATTGGGCGTGCAGCTCCTCAAGTTGGGAGCACTGCCCAAGCTGGCCAAGCCGAGTAATCGCAGTGAACGACATCAAAACCACCTTGAGGGACTGCGCCTGCTCGATCCCTTGAAACCCATCATCGTCAACGGCCGTGCTAGAAATGTTCAAGACCTCCAACCTCTTGCAGGCTGAAAGGCTTCTGATGGACGACACCGGTGTCTCGGCAATGTCGAGGCGGCGAAGCTGCTGAAGCGCCCCTATCCCATCGAGAGAGCGCAGTGAAGACTTGTACAAGATTAGTGCCTGTATTTTCGTACAACTCAGGAGAGGGCTGATGTCGGTTACCGCGGTCTCGGCAAGATCGACCTCTTGCAGTGACTTCGCCTCGTGCAGCCCAGCAATGCCCTCCGAAGTCACCTTGGACGACCACATATTGAGCTGCCGCAGCTCCTTGCACAAGCCCAGATCGTTGACACCGAAGACGTCGCAGTGCGTCAAAGTCACATCCGTCAGCGCTGAGCCTTTCGTCACGCCGAAGAAGGGGCTTTCTCCGTTCACGCGGCTGAAGTTCACCTCGAGCTGTTGGAGCGACGCGCTTTTCAGAATCAGCTCCAGCGAGGACACGTCCGTTTGCGATAGCAGGAGAACGCGCAGCTTCGGAAGGCGCTCGAGACCGACAATTCCGGCCTGATCGACCAGCGAGCCTTGCAAATCAAGCCTCCACAGATTACAGCAGCGCTGCAACTCCGTGACGTTGGTGACACGGGTGTGTGCCAGAGACAAATCTTGCAACGTTTGAAGTCGCCCGAATCCTTCCAGACCGGCAGAGTCCACCAAGGTGCTCTGCAGCGACAGCGTCCTTAGGGAGTGGGCATCTGCCAGAAAGGAGACATCACGAACGTTGTTGTTGCTCAGGATCAAGTGCTCCAGCGTCCGCAGACGTGACAGGCCAGTGATGCCCTCGCTTGTAACACAAGTCGCCGCGAGATTCAAGTAGACGAGGCTCTGGCTTTGCCCCAAGTAGTTGACGTCGCTCACCAGCGTGGAGGACAAATCCAACCGGGTCAAGTAGGGCAGCGTTTGCAGCCCGTCTAGCCCGTCTGAGTCAACCGGTGAGTGTGAGAGCTGGATGAACCGCAGCCCTTTGCCAGCCCCGAGGGCCTGGACGTTGGTGACGTGCGTCCTTACAAGGAACAGCTCCTCTACGCATGGCATCTGGCCGAGGTGCGGTATATCTGAGTCCTTGACATCGCAACCGCTCAAGTGCAAAGCGCGCAACAAACAGCACCGGGAAATCCCTGCGCAGTCCAAGTCGACCTTGCACCTTGTCATGTCCAGTCTTCTCAGCTGCTGCAAAGCGGCCAGGTCGGAAAGTCGGGCCCGATTCGATGGCGGCGTTGGCTGCCCGTTTCCTTGTCCCTCTTCATTTTCAACCGCCACAACAGAGTGAGGGTGCACTGTCACGTCGTGCAGTAGCAAGCCCTCGATTCGGGGTGCGAGAGCGAAAATCTGAAGCTGCGGCAAGGCTATTGCGGTCATCTCCACCACCCGCAGCGTAGCGGCGCTGCTGCGCAGCAGCGACAAAAGATCGTTCAAGGGCACCGCAGATGCCTTGATTCTGAGCTCCTCGACCCCGTGCGCGACGGCCAAGTACGACAGCCACTCCAATGGTGTGGGGCAGAGAGCTGAACCGTTGATTTCCACGCACTCGATGCATCCGAAGGAAAGCAGCTCCCCTAGAGAGCACCTCAGTCGTGGCACATCGATGCTACTGGCGGTCTCGTTCTTCGCCGCCGCAGATGCGTGGCGGTTCCCCCAGCAGCACACCGACAAAGGGCACGCCATATACTTGGAGAACTTGGGTGGCAAGCGCAGCCCAGCCGTTCCCGACGCAGAGGTGGCTTCGACTACACAGGCGGTGCTCGATGCGGGTCGAGAGGCGCCAGAGCACCTCAGTAGCCACCAGCGGCACAGTCGCATGCCATGGGCATCACTGATGTCGCATCGCAGCCGTGGTCGCTTGCCTCGTCGCGAGGAGGAAGGAGCTTCATCCTTGAACCGGTTGAGCGAAAGATACAACCCTTGTGAGGACTTCTCCATCGACCTGCGCGCTCGAGGTGAAGAGCTGATCCAGGCCCCGATTTGCTCGGGAAGATACTCAGAAATGAGTGTCAGTGCATCTACAGAGACATAAACCATCGGTAACATAAATGTCTTCGACCCTACGAGGTGACGTCGACAGAAAAGGCAAGAAAGGGGAAGCACAGAAAAAACGGGGAAAGGGCAAAGTCTATAGAACAAATAGGGTGCTTCTCTGTAAGGCAGGGGAAAGCAAGAGGGACATGAGGCACTGTTTGAGCCGAAAAAAGTCTTTCGGCCACTGGGTGCATTCCGTCAGCGCAGCAGCTGTCTTCCTGGTTCATTATTCTGTGGTGTCGTTAGAGGGGCTTACGCGGTTACTTCGCCTCACTGCTCTGCCCTCCGAAACAGAGAAACATGCTCCTGCTCACATTCGTGTACCTCACCGGCGATGACGAGCGAGTGCAGAGGCGTGCCGAAGTCAACACCGAGGAGCTCCTTCATTGTACCTGCTACGACTTGCTGAGATGCGGACCCCACTCGCGCGACACCCACCGCAAACGTCGAGCCATCTGCAGCAACAGCGCCACCCTGCTTGTAGCCCTCCACCTCTAGAATCTGTTCAACGGCCTGCCTGACGGTCATGTAGCGCGGGGGCTCGTAGATCTTTCGCCCGCGTGCAAGGTTCTCGTCAGAGATCTCCTTTACCTTGATGTCGAGGAGCGCCAAAGTGTGAAGGCCAGCAGCCCTGTTGCTTCGTAGGCGCTCATACCAGGAGTCTGGACGCCACGTCTCCGTCCAGAAACACAGAGAGATGACTTGGCCAAACCGGTAGAGCTGCAGGCCACAGCAACCGACAGCGTTAATGATGGAAGCATTGTGAACGACTCTGCTCTGGATCCCTTGCTCGTTGCAGCGCACAATCAGGTCCGAATGCGTTGTCGCACCAAAGACGTCGCCGACTACAAGGAGAACCACCTTCTTCACCTTCGCGTCGTCCAGGACGACCCCGCTCTCCACCATCTCTCTGTCCGCAAGCATAACTGGCTTGCCGTAGATGGCGGCCAGATCCTCTGCGCTGCTATTGATGAGGAAAGAGGTGTAGGATTCAAGGAAAACAACATCTGCCTCTTTGACTGCGTTCATGCCTTTCATGGTGATGTCCGAGGCATCGCCAAGGCCAAGCCCGACCAAGGTGAACATCTGTAATAAATGTGATGGCAGAGCTCCGCGAGTGCAAGCTTCTCTACTAGTGAAATGGGACAGTGAAAGGGCAGAAAGGGAAGTGGACCATGAGCAGAGAAGGCACACGGCCTCGAGCACGCGATAGAAGGGCAGGGAGCACCGCGCCCTCTCATGCGCACAATGTTACTTGGATCTTCACGTGATGGCCGTGGTAAAGGTCCGCCGCTTAGGCGCTCGGCGCGGTTTGCCAATGCAGCGCTAAATTCGAAATCAAATGGATGGCACTCACCAATACTTGCTGTCTGAGAGGAACGGCGCCAGCGCGAACATTAGCCCATGCTCATAGGCTGCGGCACGATCAAGGTGGCCCGCCGTCAGAACGCCCATCGCACCAAGGCCTGAGCGCACATCCTCGTCGCCAGTCAGATTGTCTATCACCTCCGCCAGCTCCTTGCCTTCGTTGAGAATGGGCCTCATGATCGTTTCGCTCATCTCAAAACGCGCAGAGGACCCGATTCCGCACTTGCCTGTCGTCTGCTCAAGGATGACCATCCATCCGCATTCGAACCAACGACCAGCGATGTGTTCAATGCCGCCCTCCAGCCCGACACCGTAATCAGCGTCAGGAGCAGCATTCAGAGCTGCCTTGGCTCTGTTGAGAGCGCCTCTCTGGGTTTCCTCCGCCGACATTGGCTGAGCGCTCACTCCCGAGCTGACCTCGCAAAGGCGCACTTCATGAGTCTCATCGGGAAAACATTTGTTGACAACCGTGACAACACTCTTTGCTTTGGCACGATTTGTTGTTCCGACTGCCCAGACAACCATGCTCTCGATCTGATCGGGTGGCTTTCGGGTGCGCATCGCCGTGTAGTGACAAAGCAACGTATTAGAGAAGCAGTAGGTGAAAAGTTGTTCAAGGAACTAAAGCGATAGTCCCATGCAGTATCTTTCTTACCTGCAGAAGGGAAGCTCAGCTTCTCCGCAGGAAGAGGATCTTTAGACTTCGCCCACTTCGGCGTTGCTGATTTGCTTTCAGAGAGAACAGGGAGAGGTTGGCAACCCTTGCAGACCCTCAGACGCTCCAGCAGGGGACGTCACAAAGAAGGAGAACGCTCATCTACGTGCCTTCATAACACCAAAAGAAAGAGGGCGTAAGGCGCAAAGCCGTCAATCGTAACCGGCGCTCCATAAATGTACTCCAGAACAGCAACGCCACCGAGACCCCCAGCCGCGCAAATGCTCACAAGGCCGTGGCGCTTGCCGGACCTTCGCAGCTCGTTGGCAAGCGAGGTCACAATGCGGCCACCAGTTGCAGCAAACGGGTGACCAAGTGCGAGAGACCCGCCATTCACGTTCAGCTTCGACCGGTCAATGTCTTCCGTGAGAAAAGGCTTGGTGCCGCCAGCGTATCGGTTGAAGAACTCCTGCGACTGTAGGCACTTGATCGTCGCGAGCACCTGAGCTGCGAAGGCCTCATGAATCTCGTAGAGATCGATGTCTTTCGGCGTCAGGCCCGCCTTTTTCAGCGCCGGGCCCCAGCCCAGAACAGGCGCGAGAAGAAGCTGCGGATAAGGGTCTATTCCGGAGAAGTACCAGCTTTTGACAGAGACATCCGTTGCGTATCCCAGCTTCTTCGCCTTCTCCTCAGACATGACGAGCATCGCACTACCTCCATCTGTCAAAGCGCTTGACGTGGCGGCCGTAATGGACCCTTTGTCCTTTCGGAAAACGGGCTTGAGACTTGGCATCTTGGCCTTCATCTTGTCAGTGTCGCGCTGCAGAAGGTCGTCGCACTTCACCTCAATGCTCTTAGTTGCATCAACCACCACCGGGACAATTTCGTCTTTGAAGTAGCCCGCCTTCTCAGCACGGGAGGCATTGGCATGTGACGCCAATGCCAGAGCTTCCTGGTCCTCGCGCGAGATGGTGTTGAGCTCCGCAATGACATCCCCGTGCCACCCCATAGTTTTTCCAGTGCTCCGCTCCGTCAGCGCGACTCCCCTTGGAAACCACTTGGACGGATTGTAGCCCGCCTCCTTGAAGAAGCCAATGATACCCTTCCTTTGGGCCATCATCAGCCCGTGAGTCACCGGGCGTGGTAGTGGGAGCTCTGCGTTGCTCACACTGTCACTGCCACCAGCAATGACGACATCGGCGTGCCCACCCTCAATCAGCATGCAAGCCTGCGAAAGTGCACTCAGTCCGCTGGCGCATGCCATGCTAGTGAGGTTGCTGGTGGGCATCGCGTGAAACTGGCAGTCGGCCACACTGTCTTGCACACATTTGTCAGTGCAACCTTTCTGAGCCGCATTCTTCTACACAACGTAAGCAATATTGTTCGGGTAAACTCGTGATCTCTTGAAATCCCTGTGAGTCTCGATGTACGCCAGGTTCACTGTGGCTACATCCATCAACGCTCCTTGAAGCTATAGAAGATCTTTTTCTGCAGGCGTGAAAACTGCCCAGTGAAGAGGAGCGCGGACGGCCGAACACATTTGTGTCAGCCTAGCAGTATATACTTGAAGGCAAGAAGCAAAACGAAAATAACGTTTGAAAAGGCTATCGTCCGCATTGCGTTTGACGGCTGCAGTTTCTCGAGAGTCCCCGCTGAAAATTCGACCCAACTGCTTTTCCGTTGTTCTCACTAACCAGTCCTGCAGTCCCCGGCGCTCACGAGAGAGTACATAACAAACAATTCAAGCACAAAAAAATGGTCGGGAAAAAAGTAAATATTTTGCGCTTCTCTATCGTCGTAGTCGAAGTCTCCACGTCTGCAGCTATCTCCTCACAGCTCACTTCCTCGGCGTGTGCTCCAGAACAGCAACGCCACCGAGACCCCCAGCCGCGCAAATGCTCACAAGGCCGTGGCGCTTGCCGGACCTTCGCAGCTCGTTGGCAAGCGAGGTCACAATGCGGCCACCAGTTGCAGCAAACGGGTGACCAAGTGCGAGAGACCCGCCATTCACGTTCAGCTTCGACCGGTCAATGTCTTCCGTGAGAAAAGGCTTGGTGCCGCCAGCGTATCGGTTGAAGAACTCCTGCGACTGTAGGCACTTGATCGTCGCGAGCACCTGAGCTGCGAAGGCCTCATGAATCTCGTAGAGATCGATGTCTTTCGGCGTCAGGCCCGCCTTTTTCAGCGCCGGGCCCCAGCCCAGAACAGGCGCGAGAAGAAGCTGCGGATAAGGGTCTATTCCGGAGAAGTACCAGCTTTTGACAGAGACATCCGTTGCGTATCCCAGCTTCTTCGCCTTCTCCTCAGACATGACGAGCATCGCACTACCTCCATCTGTCAAAGCGCTTGACGTGGCGGCCGTAATGGACCCTTTGTCCTTTCGGAAAACGGGCTTGAGACTTGGCATCTTGGCCTTCATCTTGCCAGTGTCGCGCTGCAGAAGGTCGTCGCACTTCACCTCAATGCTCTTAGTTGCATCAACCACCACCGGGACAATTTCGTCTTTGAAGTAGCCCGCCTTCTCAGCACGGGAGGCATTGGCATGTGACGCCAATGCCAGAGCTTCCTGGTCCTCGCGCGAGATGGTGTTGAGCTCCGCAATGACATCCCCGTGCCACCCCATAGTTTTTCCAGTGCTCCGCTCCGTCAGCGCGACTCCCCTTGGAAACCACTTGGACGGATTGTAGCCCGCCTCCTTGAAGAAGCCAATGATACCCTTCCTTTGGGCCATCATCAGCCCGTGAGTCACCGGGCGTGGTAGTGGGAGCTCTGCGTTGCTCACACTGTCACTGCCACCAGCAATGACGACATCGGCGTGCCCACCCTCAATCAGCATGCAAGCCTGCGAAAGTGCACTCAGTCCGCTGGCGCATGCCATGCTAGTGAGGCTGGCGGTGATCTTTTTCGGCAAATTTAGCTCAATGACTATCTCGCGAGCACAGTTGTGAGCGCTTCCTTGTAGCACAACATTGCCCCAAACAATATGATCAACCGCAGCAGGATCCAGCGATGTCTTGTTGAGGAGACCCGCAACGGCGGCGCTCGCCAATTGCACGGTGTCCGCCTTCATCAGGGCACCGAAGGACTTAACAAAAGGCGTCCTCACTCCGGTGACGAAGACCGCCCGCTGGCGGAAAATACAGGGAGTCGAGCGCATAACTGAGAGATGATGCAGTGTAGCGTAGAGTCAGCTGGAGAAGAAGTCAAAAAGTAAGAGGAGGGAGCAGGTGATGAGTGTCTAATTAGAAGGCTTTGCACACCACTGTCAGAGCAGGATAAAGCAGAGGGAGCGGAACAATCTGGCGAACCATGTAGAAGAGCTGTGGACAGCTTTTATGCGGCGTGCGGCGCTCCCCTGATGCCAAATCTTTCACCAAGCACCACTAGACCTGGATTGAGCAGCACAGCATACTCCGCGGCTCCGGCACGTAACTGAGAGGGGCTAGTCAAAACCTGAGCAACAGCTCTCAATAAAAAGGAATTCACAGAACTCAAACGGTGAAGAGTGCGAGCTCCCGACACCCTGCAAGACCCGTTCATCGAGAGAGCGGAGCAGCTCCCTTTAGGGTATCTAAATGGTTTCAAAAGGGACGGCGATACCCCAGCACTGCTGCAATCCGTGAGACGGTGAGACCCCAACGAGTATCATTCAGAATTTCCGGCTCCCCTCTTTCACAGACCCACGTGCACACACAAATATACTGCCGGTTATGAGAGCTACAATGACCGGCACACCATCGGGCACGTAGTATTTCTCGACCGCATTGGCAACAATGCAAGCATCAAAGGGGTCGAACCGTCGTTCTCACAAGGTAGATGTTAGTTCGCTAGCGCAGGTGCGAATAAGTCCCGTCAAGCTTATACGGCAAGCCTATCCAGCTAGCGCCCATGCATCGCTTGTGACAGCTTACCATCTTCGAGAGATGAGGGCCTTACCGTCGTGTTTCAGTCAGTCGGAAAAGAAACCACCAGCTGCCTCCTGGATAAGCAGCCCCTCCAGCGCAACAGCGAAGCAAGAGCGCCCGACCACGCGTCGGATGCGAGAGATTGCATCGGCGCAGTGCACCATCCCTACATGAATAAGAGGTCACCTAGGACTCGCCTAGAAGCAAGGTCCTTCAAAGAACCATCACCACACACCCGGGCTTCGTCCAGTTGGAAGGACTTGCAATCCCACTTTTATCCCCAGCTGCCCCCATGCCCCAAAGATGCCAACCTTGACCTGCTTCCTGTGAGTGGGGGAGGAAGCAGGCACCTTGCTCGCCTCCTGGAAATGGCACGGGAGCTACGCACACCTAGCGGAGAAAAGGATCCAAGCAACACAGTTAGAGGGCATGCGCCTCTTAGACCATGCGCTGAGAAATACATCGGCCACCACAAGCGTATCCCATTTCTCCCTGGGGCGCGCGACTGTGTAGAGGATTCAATCTAAAGTGTATCTACTACCCTCAATGCCCTCAAATACCGGAGCGACGTCCAAAGAATCACATTCACTATTATGCGCGCCCCGGCGTGTCCCCTCATGGATCACCGCGCCGGTGGCACTCACCAAGTCACGGGCAATGCCCGCGAATGCGACGTGCCTGTGAACAGGCGTAAAAAAACACCTTTGCAGAATAGCCCTTTCCCAAGCAAGGCCACCCAACGTCCCCCCCACACACACACACGCACACACTTTACCAGCTGAGAGAAAAGCCTCAAGGCAGCAAGAGGGATTTGGGGTCGCCCCAACGGACAATCACGGGCGTCTTCGAAAAGGCCCGACCCCAAACACCCCCTCGCTTCAGGAAAAGGCGAGTGTCAAAGACACCGTTCAGGATCACTTTTCCTTGCCTTTTACTTTCACCCATCGCCCCACCACCGCTTTTTGAACACCATAGGAAGCAGCCCCCACCCCGCGGCAAAGCCGCGCCGGTTCTCCCAGACGTGCCCCCGAGGGCACCCCGACGGCGAATGCATAGGCCGTCCGCAAGAGCCCCAAAGGGATAGGTTCCCCAAGCCCAGAAATCACCCCTGCGGCCAGCCCCTCGTTAAGCAGGAAAAAAAGCCCCACAAAGGACCATTACCCCTGGCCAAAACCAAAGGACGTGCGGCTAAAAACCCGCCCCTTGTATACCGCCCCGAAAGCGCCAGCAGGGCGGCCCCCCAGAGACCACCCCAAAAACCCTTTAAAAACTAACGTTTCCGGCCCGCCTTCACTAAAATCACAAAACAATCGCCCTAAGTAAAAAAAACACCCCGGATATTGTTGTTTGGCTTTCTCATTGGGCGCGATGCCGCTTGTTTGTGGAAAAACATCCCCCGCCACGCCCCCAATGCCCTTTTTGCTTGGCGCACAAGTCTGAATGGAATCACCAAAAAAAAGCACAAAGAAAAGCTTCAAAATAGATGAAACGGGTCCCTTTCCGCCACCTTAAGCGCTACAAAACGGCCGACTAATGAAGCGGATGCCCGCAAGTGAAGGCCAGCCGCCTGCCGTATATAAATCCTTTTCCAATCCGCACGCCACACCTTCCTACAGACAAACGCCTTGTATTGAAGAACAAGAACCGCAAAAGGTTCAACGCGGCCCGTAGAAAAACCTGTAAAAACACACGACGCGTCTTGCACATCACCAGCGCCCACCGCGATAGCGCCGCAGACAAAGAGCCGTAGCCGCCCCGCGCGTTTCCCGCATTGCTAAGGCAGCAGCCGGGCGCGCAAAAAAGAAATATTTGCGTGGCTGCCATACAACTTCTTTGGTTGGTGTATTCAGGTTTTTGCTTTACTCTTAACGCGGCTCTTTTCATGCACAAGCCCTGGCGCTTCCGGGTTGCGTGCAAAGAAGTCAACAAAGAAACCGCACCACCGAAAGGCCCCAAAACACGCACGCGACCCCCTTTCTTCTCCCACTAAGCTTCCGGGAGCCCCAAGGGAGCCGGCCCCCGCCCCGAAAGAGCCCGCGCCCTGGGGCGAACAAGCCAACAGGGCGCAGAATAGGCGGCGGGCGCGCAAACGCCCAGCGCGTGACCAAAAACGTTTTTGGGACCCATAGAGTCCGACTTAATGAAAAGATGCGTTCAGAGCCTTTGGTTGTTGCCAGTGTCGGCGTTTTGGGGTAAAAAGGGCTTTTTTTTCCGCCTCCGGGGGGGTGCGGCGGTTCCCGGGGGCCCTTATGGGCCGCCGCTTACGCCCCCAAAGCGGCCAACAACGCACCGCGAAGAGAACGGGGCACAACCCCGGCGCCGGGCCCCGCCCCCCCCCCCATCCCCAGCCGCCCGTTTTCCCGCAAACCCCGGACTTTTCTCCCCCTAACCATCGTTCCAGCGACATCCGCCAGCCCTTTCATTTTCACCCCGGCAAAGAAAAGCGCGCGCGCCACCGCCGAAAAGAACTTTTTAACAACCCAGAGCCGTTCGCCCAAACATGGCAAAAGTGACAGATTTACCAAGCTTTTTCTTGCATACGTCAAACGTCCCTTCCTGTTAATTTGCATTCCTAATAACCACAGCCTGCGCGGTCAGAAACCCCTTTGGCAGCTTACAAAAGCCGAAACACAACCCGCCGGAGCCGCCTAACAAGCAGCCGCGCCACACCCACGTCAGCTTTTCTACCTTGCTGATTTGTAATCATAGGCCTGGATATTGGCGAAAAGAACCAGCAGCTTAGATTTTTTTTTAACTTCGATTTTTTTCGGAGGCAGGCAACACGGATGCGCTCAAGTTGCAAAGGCCGGTGGGGCGCGCCCATGCCCTGAAAATGGGCCGCGGTGTAGCTACAAAAAAAAAAGAACTGAATGCCGTCGACGCAGTATTGTGGTGTTTCCAATGGATTGTAAGAAAAAAGGATTCACAATAACGCAAAGTGGGGCCAATGGCGCGGCAGTAAAAAATTTCGGTCATTTAGCTTGGGTTGGCAAAAAGAGAACGAGCTTCTGGCGTGAATATAAAGCTGGGTTGTGCAGAAAGATGGAAAACCAGTGGCGGAAAAGTTGTTTCTTGGGGCAAGGAAAAGACATAGCTCGCGTAATGTCAAAGGGTTCATGAATATCAAAGCGCGCCTCCTGAACAGCGCAAAAGAAAAACGGCCGCCTGGTTATAAGACGCTGGTTTTCACACCTCGCTGCTGGGGTGTGTGTGCGGCGGTGGGCGCTTTTGGTTTTTTTCGCTGGCGCGCTTGTGCTTTGGCGGCGCTGCTTCATGCCGCCTGCGGGGCTTGGTGGGGCGTTTTTGGCGGGCCCGCAAGGCGCGCGCCGCCCTTCGCGCGATGCGGAGCGGCCGGCGTGTTTTTTCTTTGGGTGAGGGCGTGCGCCCGCTGGCGGTAGCCATCCCGGTCGGCATAGCTAGCGCAGGGGGTGACATAGCTTTTTCGTCGCCAGGAGGCCGCCCAGCATCACCGTTGGATACTGTTTTTGTCGCTTTCTAGCGGGACAGATGCTGAAGGCCAGAATGGTCCGCGAGCGTCGCTGTTGATGTTTCTGGGGGAGGGGTGCGGCGATATGAAGTCTTTCAGTTGCGTATTAAAATGCTGAAAAATGCGCTGTTGAGAGTAGAAGGAGCTGCTCATGGCGAGGGTTCTACAATGACAAAGGCCTATGGGGGTTCGAAATTTTTATAAATCAGCACCGGTGCCGATTTGCCAACTTGCTGTGTTCAGTGGCGGGGCGGTTGTATGTTGAATCTCTGTAGAAAAAGCTCCTTTGTTGGCCGGGCGGTCGGCCTTGTGAAAACACTCTGCATCTTGGGGTGGGCTTTCTTTCATTGAATCTTGTGGCGGGGAAAGGTTAGGGGATGAAGCAGGCCTTTTTGTTGTCGGATTACGAGACTTTTGGCGGCCGCTTTTTCCTTGTTTGGCATGGATTGAGGGAAAGCCGTCGGCAGTATTCCCCTTGGGGGTAGGGTGTTTGCTGGGGTGCGCGATCGGGCTGCTCTTCGAAAGGGGAGGGGAAGGCCTTGGGGGCTTGAGAAAAGCATGAGGTGCGCATGCTCGTTTAGCTGCTGGCGCTCCTTTGTCGAATGGGCAGCATTTTCAGAGCGTGTTGGGCGTCTTGCAAGAAGACAAAAGTTGCTGTTTCTTGCGACCTTTTTTTTCAGCTTGATTTTGGAGGTGCGGTGGATCATGTCTGCGCTTGTCCTTGGTGGGCTTCTCGTTGCGGTTGTCGGGCTTGGGCTTCCTGTGTGCCGGGGGGGGCCGCTGGCGTTTCGTGCCTCGTGGGCGCCTGCCCGTGTTTGTGGCGGCGTCCCGGGGCCCACCGGGCCCCGCCCTTTGCCTCCGCCCCGGGGCGAAGCGCAACCTTTGCCGCCGGTGAGGCTTGGGATCGGCTTCTCGCGGTGCTCCTTGGCGGGCGTGGGCTTCTCGCCTGTGGGGGCTCCGGGCTGCGGTTGGCGCCACGCCTTTGGTGTCTTTCCATGTGGGTTGGGGGGGCCCGCGTTTGGTTTGGTGGGGTTAGAGGGGGGGTTGGCGGTTTGGCGGCTGGGTTTTCGGGTGGCCCACTCGGCACGGCCGCGGCGTGTGTGTGGGGAGGGGTTGAGGGAAGGCCCCCGGGGTGGCGGGCGGCTTGGCCGTGGCGGGCCCCCCTTTTTTTTTGGTTCTCCATTAAAACCGTGTTCATTAATTTCGTCAACGCGGTACCGGCTTCAAAACCTGGACCGGCCCGTAAACTACACTGGGCGATGCTGGCTGGCTGCGGCGCGACTCGATCTCGTGGCAGAAGTTCTTGTGCTTGTCCCAGTCCGCTTTCTGGCACTCGGAGGAGCAGTAGAACGTGACGTCGCAGCCGCTGCATTTGAGGAGGTCTTTCGTGGTGCCGGGGCATGACGGGTTTGCACACTTCATGTCAGCGTGCTTCCCGACAAACACGTCGCGGCTGTGCACGGCGAGGTGATACTCGGGGGCGCTGAGCGCCGCGAACACGGTCAGGATGTGCTCTTTGAGAGTGTAGAGCACCTGCAGCACATCCTCACCGTCGAGGCGGCTATAGGCGGCCTCGGCGGAGCAGAGGGCCTCGTTCAAGATGGGAACGAGGTTGCAGAGAAGTCGAATCTCCTTCACCTCGCTCTTTACCCACAGTAGTGCCAGGACGATGCGGTCTAAGGTGAACGTCTTCGCGCTCGGCAAGTCTGCGATGTCGCTCTGCGGGGACGAGATGGACTCGATGCTATCAAGGGCGTCAAAGAGGGCTGTGCGGCAGTAGAAGAGTCTCCCGTTGTGGATGAGGTGACCAATGTCGTCCAGGTGCGGGTTCTCCATGAAGTCCTTGCAGAAGTTGTGCAGGAACTTGGAGGTGGTTTCATGCATTCGCGCGTCCTTCGTGTTGACCGCGGCGATCATGACACAGTCGAGCACCTTGATCTTCTCCATGTCGCGCAGGAAGACGGTCGGACCGGTGCGCAGCTTGGCGTAGCACGGGCATCCATCGCAGCACACAAAGGTGTTGAAGAGCAACTTTCCGTTCGACGAATACGGGGAGACACCGTTGCGGGTGTTGACGGTGAAGAAAAGAAACTTGATGGAGTCCATGAGGCGACGAAAGGCCTCGGGAGAGGACATGTTCTTGCGCAGAACGCCCACGCACTCCGTCACGTGCCCTGCAGCCGAGATGAGAGTCTCTGAGTTCTCAGACTTCGCCTTCTGCGCCGCTGCCTGAAAGCGAGTGCAGTGCTGGTCCAGCAGGTTGAGCAACGCATTTTTGTCGCTGGCGTTCGACACGGTGAACTTAGCAGTCATGCACACAATGCGAAAGACGTCGTGCGCCTCACCGAAGACACCAGTCATGCTGCGGAACGTTTCCTGCGTTGCCACGCGGTTGTAAATGAACGTCACCGCCTTTTCGAGGAACGGGTCCTCGTGGAGCACCGTGTGCGCCATCAGGCAGTCCATCAGCCGAGTCGCCACCGCGACGCGCTTCGAGGGGGAGATGCTATCCATGTAGTCATCGAACCAGTCCATCCGCATCTCTCGAAACGGGTAGCGCAAGACGGAGTCATGGTTGACCGGCGGGCGGTCGTCTGCTGCGTCGGGGGACGCGTCGCGTGACTGCTCCGCCATGGTGCGCACAGGAACACACACCAAGGGAGAGGGAAACACAGGAAGAGCCGATGGCGGGTATCGAGAGTGTCGCACCGGCAGCGTATCTCTGAGTGAATAGCACGCGGGCTTGAGGAGATGTGGCAGAGGCAAGAAGGGAGAGAAGTCGGGAGGAGTTTTTGCTAGGTTCCTTGCATACGGCAGCGGTGCACATGTGCAAAGAGAGCGAGAGCGTTGCGGAGGGCGAAGGACGGGGGCAGTGACGATGACGCCACGCGCCACGTCATGCCTATAGGCCAAAGCCGTACGAAGAGCGCCTCTGCTGTGCAGTAAAGCCGCAGCAAAACAAACGAATGATGCGGATCGGAGAGGGCTGCAAAGCGCGCGCCATTTGGGATGCGACGCTGAGCCGATGACGTGGCTGCCGCGTGCTCACCCTGCCCTTTGGGGACTTCTACTCAGCTGACTAGAGCACTCATCACCAGACGTAGGTATGTCACAGCAGGATTAACGCTCTTCTTCACAGACACAATGTGTTACGTAAAGCTCGCGTACCACAGCGCTTCTTCTGCCTGCCCGCGAAGGTATGAGTCGAAGAGGTGCCGCTCCGACTCCTCCAGCTTGTCGCGGACGTCGTTTAGGTCAAGCCCCTTCTTGGCAGCCGAGAAGATGATGCGGAGGTAGCGAATCTGGTAAAGACGGAACAGCTGCGCCGCAAGGCGGTTACCTTCGGCGCTCACGTGGCCGCCCGATGTGGGGTTGCTCAGAAGCCGGCAGAGCTTGAGCCCGGCTTGGTAGAAGTATGGTGACTTGCGGTGAAGGCTGGGTGCAAGGGGGTCCGTCTTGAACTCGCGAAACGTGGCGAGGGAGAACTTGTGGGGTGCATGGACGCTGACGTAGCCCTCAGTGCGAAGGGCTGTGGCGGCCCACAAAGGGACGGTTGCCACACAGCCCGGCGCCACCTCAGCAACTGGCTCGCCTTCGTAGGTGCGAACGGCGAGATCCTTGCCCATGTTGAAGGATGGGACCGCGAATGTTATAAGGACAGGCTCCTCGAAGGCTCCGATGTCGTCTAGATCAAAGTAACTGCGAATCATTGTGGCGTAGAGCCCAGAAAGGGGGAGGGGCGGCGGAGGTCACGAAAGCGTCATGAAGAGCTTGACAGACGGCGCGTGCGCGTCTTTCGGAAAGGGAGGCGCGCATGCACAGTTTTTTTCTTCTTCTATCAGTGATTGCTGAAGCCGAGCTGTGGGCAGCGGGGGTGGTGATGGTGCGTCTATGAAAATTACCTTCGGCGGAGAGGGGGTGAGGCCGACGATGTTGCTCTGACGGGGTGCGATCGCTAGCAGCTGTGAGGCGGTCCACCAGAGCCTTGGCAATGGAGTGGGACTGTGGGGCGCGAGGAGAGACGTGCAAAGCGGGCGTGTGCGAGAGAGAGAGAGACCAGCTGTGATGCTGCGTGGCAGCCTTCCGCAGAGTAGGTGCCGAGCGGAGTAAGGGAGTGCATGCACACAGAGATAGAGAGAGACAGGCGCACATGACTCTCGATCGCTGCGTTTAAGAGCAACAGTATAATTTGCCGCCCCACCGCGTTTCGCGCTGAAGGGGTGCGCAGAGGGGAGGATAGGAAAACTTCGTTTGTTTAGGGAAGTCATGTGTACAAAGGAGCAGCAAGTATGCGCACCGTCATCTACAACGTCAAGAGGGGTGGGGGAGAAGACAGGGCCCGACAGGGGGAGGCGAGGGGACGGAAGTTTACCGCATCTTGTAAGTGGGCGATGGGCAACGGCAACGAAAAAGCAAAGAGGGGAAGGCAAGGGAGGGGGAGAGAGGCGCCTCCGTACATCTGCGAAATGGTTCAGCCAGCGAGCGAAGGGGAGGGGTGGCGTGGGGGCGACGGCGAAGGCCGATACGCCGCAGGATGTCATCTCCCCACAGGTTTGAGATACCGATCCGTGTACGATCACACACACACACAAAAAAACGGACCAGAGAGGGAATAGGGGAAAAGGGGCGGGCAGCCCAAAGAGCAAAACAAAAAAAAAACGGAGAAGAAACCGCAGCGGACTTCGGCCACTGTGACGCACACAGCGGCGTGGGGACGCGGGCGAGAGACCGGTTTGCACTGCCGCGGGGATTTGATACATCAAAGGAAGCGAGCAAAAGGGGCGCTTCAGGTGAGGTCATCGGCGCTGCGTTCGCTCCTCTCGCTTCTGTCTTGGCGGACCTCTGGTCGCCCTTCGATCGCGGGGCGCCATGCCACATCACTCCTGCTCCTGCGCGGCGTAGTACTCACGCTGGCGCTGGAGATGCTCCTGGCGCTGGATGATGCGACGCAGCCGATCCATGTTCGTCTGGTTGAGTGGGCGGTCGACAATATTCTTCACGTCGCGCAGAAGCTCCTGTAGCTCCACATCAGAGATCTGTGAGAGAAGCCGGCGGCGGGCCGCGTCGTTGTAGCTCTTCTTGTACACGTCCGCCGTGCCATTTTGCTGGATACCGGCCAGCTCATCCACGTCCTCCTCTACACGCATGCGCTGCTGGTGCTCCTCGAGAATGAGCGCCTCTAGATCCTCCAGCTTCTTCGGAGACGCACTGCTCACGTCGCTTAGATCATCACCGTCCGCTGCACCGTACGCGCTAGAAGTGGACTTGAAGGCGAGATTGCCGAACGTGTCGCATTTGCCCGTCGCTGCAGTGCTCTTGTGCAGAACTGTGTGCGGCCCCCGCCGCCATCCGTACTGGTCACCGCTGTGATGGCAGCACCCCGCAGTCGCTGCGGAGCTCTTTTTGACGCAGCCAGTGCCGCAGCGATATGTTGAGGAACGCAGCTGGCCCTCCTTCAGTCGCCAGCTACCAGGGTGCGCTGCTACGCGGGGCACGCACGGACAGCCGCCGGTGGCTGCATAGTAGTTGTTGGTGCGCGGAATGGTGAGAAGCTTGTAGTTGGGGAGGGTCTCGTCATGGCCGTAGCAACGGCACTTGTGGTAGCGATGCATGTCTGATGCAGTCCCCTTTCCACACCCACGGTCGCCTGCTGACCGTCCCTTTTGCTGCGACTTGGCGAAGTTGCCTTTCACCGGCGGCAGTGTCCCTGCGGCGATGCTCATTGGTGCGTGATGTGCGCCGGAGAAGGTGGTGCTTTATGCAGGCACTGTGCAGTGATGCGATACGTTGGGCAGGAAGCCGGCGGAGGTAAAGTGAATGCACAGCAAAACCAAGGACAGAAGACTATACAGAGATGAAGAGATGAGGAGGGGGGGCGAGACAGCAGATGGATGGGGCAGCAGGAACGGGTGGTGGAATCGACCGAAGGAGACAGTGCGCACGAGGCACACCGTCGAGAGAGGACATGGAGGGCCTTCATGAGTGGGGCGGGTGGGCGAGAGTAGATGCGCGGGGATTGTGGTACAGGGAGGGACAGAGAGGGAGAGGAGCCACATTTGAGCCTCATGCGCCCGATGCAGTCGTGCGCACCGGCGCACAGTGGGGTGTGATGGGAGCACGTACACATCGTGAGAGAACGGCGGGAGAAGCGGCCCACCTACGCAAACAGCGAGGGATAAAAAAAAGAAAAAAAGACCTCGTGGGCCGAAACGCCGGTGTGGTTGAAAGGCGTGCGGGGGCGACTTCGATGCCGCAGCCGGGAAAGTGCGCAGCACAAAACAAAAGAGAGGAGCGAGAAAGCGGACACAGCTTTTTACATGAGGTCCCCACAACGGAAGACGGCGGAGGCGGCGGGCAACAACCACAAAAAAAAGAGGGGGTGGTGGTGGAGCTGCTGTCTACATAGGAGGCGACAGGAGCAAACGTTGACGAAGGAGGGAGGAAAGAGATGCTTCGAAGATGAACGGAATCGCACAAGCAAACCGCTACGGGGCCGATGCGCCTCCCTTTTTGCTGTGCATTTCCTCTGCCGCCTTCTGCAGGCGCTCCTGCCAGCGGAGCTGGTTCAACCGGCTCTGCTCCTCCAGGAGGTAGTGCAGGCGGATGATGTTGTGCTTGGAGCCGACAGGCTGGTCTGCCACGTACTGCAGCTCATCCATGATTGCGCCGTACTGCTCTCCGAGGGTGGGGGCAGTGTCCTGGTCGCATGATGTCGAGCTGAGCCCGCCACGTATGCTGCCTGCCGCTCGCTGGCTTGCTTCGTACTCGTCGATGTGATTGGTGCCCATGAGGCCCGTGTCTGCTTCTAGCGCCGCCCTCTTCCCCTCGGCATCCATGCGGGCTAGCATCTCGTCCCGTAGGACACCACGCAAGAAGTTCTTTCGATCCTGCGCGCGCTCCTCGCGCTTGGCCTCGGCACACGCCTTGCGAGATGCAACGAGTTGAGCCCTCGTGCTTAGAGTGGTGGGGCCACGCTGGGCTACCGTGCCACCATAGTTGCGTGAGTTGGGAAAGGTGGTACGGATGCTGGTTGCCGGATCTCGACCGTTCCCGTCGACGTCAGCAGCCGTGTGAACCGTGTGTGGGCCGTCTGCGGCGCGGAAGGTTACCTTGGGCATCGCAGACGCGTCTGCGCCGCGGCTCGAGCAGTACAACCCACTTTTTTCGGCATTGCCCGTGCCGGGACAGGGACATCCGCCGTGAGGGGCGTAATAGCCCTGCAGCGTGTGCGGGTTGCTGATGTCGCGGCGGTAGTTGGGAAGCTCCGTGCTGTGGCCGTAGCACTTGCACCCGTGGTACAATCCGTGTTGACAAGAGTGGGCCGACGGCATGTCTGCTGGTTGTACTATAGCGGGACGAGTGTGTGTGTGTTGTGTGTGTGGTGCTGCGGGTAGCGGAGTGGAGAGGGAAGTTGGAGGCTGCGGGGGAGGGGAGGGGAGCGAGTTGGCACAGCGGTGCAATGCTCATCGTGCACGCGCACAACACGACCAGGAAGACAAACAAAGAAATGGCGCGAGAAAGACGAAGCGTAGACGTACAGGGCGGCTGCCAGAAGCGGGAAAGGGGCGGTGGGGGTGGGGTTACGTACACGCAGAGTGCACGCATGTCGCACATCTGCGTAGCAGCGCCGTCGTCAAAGGGGTACGGCGAAAACAAAAAATGCGTTCCTCGGATGAGCGTGTGTGTACTCTGTAACCGCCTGGAGAGAAAAAGGGCGCCGATCCAGTGTACAAGTGGTGCGGACGAGGCCGCCACGCGATGAACGGCAGTTGTTACGAGCGCCCTGGCCCGGAGTCATCCTCACCAAAGAGCGACTACTCCCCCGGCCCTCCTCCCTGGGGATGGGGCCCAGATAAGAGCGACTGTTTACTCGTGTGCTAAAGAAAGACGGACACCCGCCGGCAGAGCCGAAAAGAAGAGGCACTCTTTTTTCATGCACGCTGCGTGGCTCTCCGCTGTCATCGTCGCTCCAGTTGACTCAGCGTAGAGAGTTCTGACTGCGTCAGTGCAAGTACCTTCCCTTGCGCAGCTTGTACAAGTGTGCGCACAACAGGCCGCCACAGCTCTAGGAGGGATCCCCAAAAGGGGGCAGATGCCGGCGTATGGGGCGCGGCGGGCGTAAGCCGCTGCTTCGCCCCAAACGCCCACCGCGTCCACCACACAATGGTCTTCGCCACTTCCTTTCCATGCGCGTGCAGAAATGCGCGCAGCACATCGTGAGGAAGCGGCTGCACTGCCTCCTGCCACAGGCGGCCGAGGCACCACAGCACGTGGGCAGCTTCGTGGATGCCGCGCAGGTCCCCCCTCGGGGCGTCGGCAGCGTATTCCTGCACGCGAGCGCTGGAGGCGACTGAAAACGTAGTCGAGACAGTAGAGAAGGGAAGAGGGCAAACGGGTGCCTGAGCTCCCGATTCGGTGTACAAGCGGCCAGGGTAGCACAGCAGCACTGCCAAGCCGCAGGCAGCGGTGGTCATGTTGAGCCTCATGTTGGGCATGACGGTGGCTCGCTTGTCCTGTAGAAGCGCCAGGAGCTCGTTTAGGGTATGCAGACAGTGCGAGTGCAGCTCTAGGCTGAACTCAAGCCCAGGAGCGCAGAAGACGGCGCCTGGGCCGCGATCACACTCGCCCGTAGGTCGCGCGCCGTTTGGACGGCGACGGCTCGTTTGCCAGTGCTGCTGATCCCACAGACTTAAAAGAGACCCCAAACACAGCCAGGCATCGGAGGCTGCAACGTTGTGGGCCGAGACAAAGCGGAAGTGCGCCTGGAGCTCTGCGCTCTGTGTCGCGAACAAAGGCGGGATAGAGGGAAGCACCTCGCGCATGCACAGCACCGAGAGCTCTCTTCCAAGAGCGTCGGAAAGGTAACCCGGAATGCTCAGCAGCTCAGTGCCCGGCCCTGCAGCTCCCCTACAAGGCCGGAAAAGGGAAGAGGGGTATGCAGCGAGGAAGACGCAGTCGTACAGAATAGCGAAGCAGGCTCGGCGCACTTCACCGAACTCATCTACAAGACAGAGTGCTCCATCCTCAGCAGGGGCATCTGCAGGCAAGCTGTTTGGTTTTGCTGAGACATGGGCTGGGTGATCGGACAGCGACTGGCACATGGACAGAAGAGCCATGCAACGGTTCGGCAGCGCCTCGGCACCACGCTCGATGCCACATTCGATGACGCCGGAGGAAAGAGGGAGCAGCAGCGATGTTGCGAACGCCATCATGCGCGCATCGAAGGCCCCCCGAGCGCCGCTAGCCTCTTTCGGACGAAGCTGCTGCTCCAGCAATGCGTCGCGGTCAATGACACCATCGCATATGGAGCTGACAAGATCGAGGCTCACCATGCACATGTCTGTCATGTCCAACACCCCACCTGCGCTTTGGAGATCGGTTAGCGAGTTACTTGAGTGGGCGCGAGGAGTGAGATAGTCAGCGTAGAGGTGGAGCATGTGGTGAGCCACTTGAAGGACCCACGGGACGACCACTTCCAGTGCGCCACCATCCATCGCACTCGTCACGTCCGCCATAGTCGTCAGCAGCGTTGCCATCTCAAGCGTTGTGGAAGAGCTGTCGCAGGTAGGGGAGCTGCGCAGGAGTGACGTGTAGTGTTGCGCTAGCGCCTCCAAAACCTGTGTGGTCACGCCGCGGACAGAGTGCAATGCGACGGAGTGGGTGCCGTCAGTTCGGCATGCAAAGAAGGAGTCCACCAAAGGGGCTGCTCGCCAGAGTGAGGGCAGTACTTCGCTGAAGAGGTGGCACACAGCTTGCCGGACGCGCCACTGGAAGGACGGGAGGTGGGCAGAAACAGCACGCAGCACCTCCACGATGGCACGAAGGTCCGTCGTGGCTCCGAAGGCCTGGCAAAGGGCACACAAGCGTTCGCCGGGGTCACTGTGCAAACGACGTCCCGCCACGTCTCCGCCTCCGTCACCCGCCCTCACGTCGCCGCTGCTACTGCTAGCGCTGTCTAGAGACTCCTCCTCGAGGTCAGACGCATCGCTGCCGTCCGCGGAACTGTGCATTAGTTGCTCCATAACACTCAGGCACGAGGCGAGGATAGAGCAGAGGGCCTTGATGCATTCCATTTGAGTGGCTTTACTCACCTCCGTCGTCAGACAACCCAGAGCCAGAGTAATAAGTCCTTCTAGGCCACCGATCGCACGCATCACCGTGTGCGTACGCGCTACAAGACGAGCATCATCTGGAGTCGGGTGATCAGCGCTGAAAGTGTGCTGCCAGGCGCCTAGCAAGCCAACTGTCAGTCTTCCAAGATACCGCACCGCCTGGATGCGCACAAAGAATGGAGTGCGAGCACCAAGGCCATCTTGCATGAGCGGGCTAAGGAGGCTCAAGATGGACTGCACCTGAGCTTCAAGATGTCGCTCGAGCAGCTCAGGAGCCGCGACAGCGAGGGAGGCGCTGACGACATTGTCGGCGAGGATACCGTCGAGGAATTCGTTCTGCACAAACAAGACGGACTCGACGCTGCAGGCCGCAGCGAGGCTCGAGAGTGGAGCCATTGTTGAGAGGCGCATGACAAGCGGCGCAGCCGCCACCACCCACTCTTTCTCGCAGGAGAAAACAACTGCACACCACACCACAGCCTGCCGTAGTGTCCCGCTGTCCGGTAGCGCGGCCTCCAGCGAGTCTGCCAGTAAGGTGTCATCCTCGTCGTCACGCTTCATTGCCGCCGTCACGGGTGATGCATTGCCCGCTTCCTCCCCAGGCTCGGAGACCGTGGAGGCCCAGCCGTCGTTGGTCTTCTGGGCGTACCCGCTGCGGCGTCCGCGGCGACGCCCGGGGGCCGGCTTCACCAGCAACTGGGCTGCGCTATCCGGCTGGTGCGTTGTGTGCTCCTCTAACGTACCAGCTACCGATGGCGGAAGCGTAGCAGCATCTACTAGCACGCTGAAGAGACAGGAGATGTAGTCTTCTGTTCGTGCGCTCACCGTCGAGGGATTCGTCAAGAACGCGGGGAGGCAGATGGAAGGTGCTTCAGGACGCGCGCACTCTGTACTCATCCATTCTGCCAGGTAATCGACGCAGGCCAAGACGGCGGCGTGAACGCTGCCAGACTCACCGGCGCCGTCGTACTGAAGTTCTGCAAGACACACTGCATGGCAGAAGCTCGCAAGAAGGGGAGTCGCTGTAGCGCTGAAGGCACTGTGAAGCGTCTCCATGCCATCGAGCGCGACGGCGTCGGCCATGTACCGCATGGAAACCGCCACGAAGGGAGCGACGGATACAACAGCCTCGCGCAGGTACGCTCCGTCGAGGCTCTGATGATCCAAAAGCTCCAGACGCCTCAGTATGCGACGGAGAATGAGGCCCTGAGCAGTGTTTTGAACACCGGCAACTGCGGTGCAAACGGCGCGCAGTCCCTGCGCCGAGGGCCCTTCACACGAGCGGGTGCTGCCACCACTGTCCGCACCAGGCGAGGTGACAAGGCGGCCCCCAGTCGGCGCGCGCGAAAGCGTTGAGGGCCCGCAGGGTAGCAAACCAGAGTCTATGCACACCTGAAACGCAGCGAGAGTCTCCTCCAGCCACACCGCAAGGGCACGAGCCGCTGCCCCACTCGCGGCATGCTCTGCCTCCATCTGCCTTTCCAGCAGCTGCAACAGCTGCGAGAAAAGAGAGCAGAGGGCGAGGCTCTCGGCTGCTTGGCCGCCCACCCATTCATGCAGGACCGTCGAAGTGGAAAGGAAGTCCTCGCATAGCTCGCGCAGCAATGCGGCGCACCGGGCCCCGAACTGAGCCGTATGCTGGCGACCGTCTTCAGACGCATCCTTCACGACTAGTGTGGCCGGGCTTGTGAGATGGAGGAGTGAGGAGAGAGTGCGCGACCAGACTGCAGGCGCGATGGCTGCCAGCCTTGTACCAGCCAACGAACGCAGTAGGCAGGTGATGAGACTTCCCGTGGACCGCTGTAGTGGTGCCGCGGTGGCCTCTGATGACAGCGAGGATGCGCCCTCGAGAGCGGCATTAAAGAGGGCCTCCGCGATGGATTGTGCCACGGTTGCTGGATCGCTCCCCGCGGCGCTGAGATAGAGGGGCAGACGGTCAACGCAGCGCAGTAGCTGGCGGGCTACCGTAGTGGCGGAGAGCCGCACAGTGCTGGCGGCCGCGGCATCACAGACGACAGCGAGCGTGGACACCAACGCAGATGGGTGTTGCGACAGGGCCTGGAGCTGCTCTAGGTGTGAGGCCTGCACCGCCGGGTCTGGGCAAGAGAAACCCTCCAAAAAGCGGTTCAGCTGCTCCTGCTCCACGTCTGTCCACTGCATATCTTGTCTGCCGAAGCGGCGCGTGACGTGGGAAAGAGGAGAGCGATACAAAGTGCCAGAGGAGGAGGAGGAGTGGGTGAGGGGGGAGAGAGAGGCCCATTTGCCGAAGGGAGGAAAAGGGGCGCTAAAGCACCATCGCGCAGCGTTTGAGCCAGACGAGCAACAAAAGACGAACGCCTCTGTCGTGCATCTCCGTTACGCGTAGGGGCATTGCACACAGACACGGCCATCAGCATGGGAAGAAGACACCACAGAGGCGTCTGCTGGGCGCGTGTTTGCTTCTCTGCTTTGCGTTTCGATCTCTTAAGGATGGGAAGACACCACTTGAGGTGGCCACGGTGCAAGCGGCGACTGGGAGGGGGGAGGTGAGGGAGGCAAGCCTCATCCTCGAGCAAACATAAACGCACACGCTCCGCGGCACCGTGTGGCTTACTGCAGAGAGGGCGCGTGACCACCTGATCGGTTCTCGTCGAAGACACGCACCTGCTTCGCGTCCATGGCGCTTTGGAGGGCGCGCACCTCGGATGGTGGACGCCCCGCTATGTGCATCATCTTCAAGAGCTTGTTCAGGAGGAGCCCATTTCCCCTGACGCCGTAGTGCCGCATTTCGGCCACCAAAAACGTCAGCTCGGTGTAGTCCTGCGTCTGCAGCATAACCTCAGCCATGATGGAGAACGTGGCAAGGGAGGGCGCCAAGCCCGTGGCAGATCGAGAAGTCGGGCTGGCACGCCCAAGGGACGGCGCCTTGCCAGCGCTGCTACCCCTTTCCGTGTGGCGGTCCCGACCGACGCGCAGCGGGTTGGACGGCACGAAAAAGAGGGCGCGGTAAAAGGTGAACACACTTGCAGGATCGCGGGAGTACCGTGCTGCCTGGAGGACGGCGTTCACGAGGTAGGTCGTCATCGCAACGTTCTGCATGGTAGTCACGACCGCCATGGCGTCCGTGTAGTGGCCACAGCGCACAAGCCCTGTCAGAAGCCGAGCATACATACCAGGTGATGCTTGCCGCTCTTGCCTCGTCTGGTAGTCCGTGACGCGGGCCACGGCGAGATGCATTACGTCGCACGCCTCGCAGATAGCGATGTATGAGTTGACGGTGTACTCGGTCGGTGCCAAGTGAAAGCGATCTGCGTCCATCATGAGAGAGTGAGCCTTGGCTTCGACGAGTAGCAGGCCGGAGCTCCGCGCGCCGCGACGCCCGGGCGTGGCGGGAATGCCGCCCGAGTTTGCAGCGCTGTGCGACCGCGCCACTGCGAGGGAGACGGAGGCGTGCTCTAGTAGGCCCATCACGTACTGGAGGATGCGTGGTGTCGGGTCAGTGCCGCTATCCACCAGGTAACGGTACATCTCCCAGACCTTCTCGATGCCGTGTGGACTCAGCACGGTGCTGGAGGCTGCCAAGGGCCTGGCAAGCTCCGCTGGCAGTGCACCACCAACACCCAAGGGCAAGTCCTCCTTCCAGCTACAGTCTTCCCACACGGCCCCTCCACTCACAGGCCCTGCACTGAGGCTCAGCGACCCCTTGCCGGGTTGCCCAGCTCCACCGCCTCGCTGCACACCGACACTGTAAAGCGTGTGCAGCATATCCTCGTACGTATCGGCGCGCAGCCGCATATGCTTTTCGATGACCTCATCGTGAAGGCCGTAGAGGGTTTGGCACTTCTCGATGGGGCTGCGGTGGGACTG
This sequence comes from Leishmania martiniquensis, assembly GCF_017916325.1. NCBI lineage: Eukaryota > Euglenozoa > Kinetoplastea > Trypanosomatida > Trypanosomatidae > Leishmania > Leishmania martiniquensis. The sequence goes on from NC_090166.1 coordinate 880,123, forward strand.
GAGACAGGCAACCACCCGCTGAAGCAGGCGGTGGTACTGCTCTTGCCGCGCCGTCCAGATGAGCTCGCGCTGCACGTCATTCAGCCGCACCTGGCGACGGCGAGAGTCGATATGCACGACCAGTGCAGGATCATAGCCGTCTCGCTTCATGCTGCGCGCTTCTTCGGAGCGGAGGTCGGCTTCTGCAAGACGCTGAGCCTTCGACTGATGAGCCGAGTTTCGGTCTTCCACGGCGCCGTGCGTGCCGGTGTGCCTTGGCACAACGCGCTTGCGCAACGTAGCCACGTACGGCGAGTTACGCTCCTGCAAGGAACGCATTAGCATCGCCGCGGAGATGGCAGGGCCTCTCTGACGCGCTTGTCTTCGAGTATACCGGGCGCCTTCGAAGGGGGGCGGGGACGCCACTTTCGAGCGTGCTGTGCATCTCTGTTCTCCATGAAGGAGCCCTGGAGCGCGTTCATGAGCGACGTTCGCGATGGTGCTATCGTGATGTGAGGTCACGGGTGACAGGGGGGACTGCTGGGCCAGGTGCCTCTCTCCGTCACACGCATCTAACAAGACCTCGGTACTCCTGGAGAGCCTAGACTGGCGCTGTGGCTGCGGCTCCTCCTCCTTCCTGCCAGGGGCGCGGTGCTGTCTGCGGTCGAAGTCGAATCGGAGAGGGCTCGCGGACGGGGTGGAGACAGCTCGGCCGCCCTGTACGAGGGCGTAGAGGGAGGGACCGCACGGCACTGCCAGGATGCGGCATCGACGGAGGCGGAAATGGTACCGGTGCATTTACCGGTGTCGTGTGCGAGAGAAGTACAAGCGAGTCACCAGTCCTCTATACACTGTGTGTGTGTGTGTTCGCCCCATTAAAGGGGCGATGATGCATAGATGACGAGTAGCACGGAATGGGATGCGAACGAGGCGAAAGTGCGGAGGGACAGAGGCAATTGAATGTGTACAGATGAGCCACAAACGAGCGAGAAGGGCAGAGGGGAGAGGGCAGAGGGCTATCGACGTATGAGGTGCAGCGAACACCGGAGAGGGAGGGAGAGGGAAAGGACATCGAAGGGCGCCATCCGAGACAGAAATGGGCGGCCTTCTCTTGATTACCTCCCCGGGAAGGGGGTGGGGACATCGGAGGATGGCGTAGTGGTGTATGTCGTGTGTGTGTGTCAGGGGGGGGTGAGAATGAGAGCGAGAAAACAGAGCCACAGAGGCACAGAGGCGGATCAAAGGCGCATGGACGACATCGTCTCGGGGGCGGCACTGTGAGGGTTTCGTAAGAGGAGAGAGGGACAGTGAGACAGACGCGCCGCCGCCTACGCGCACGCACCTCCTTTAAGAACCCCGACGGAGCGCATCGACTGGGGAGGGGAGGGAGGGGGGAAGTGGTGGGGCAGGAGGAGAGCAGCTTTGTGCGACACGCACAGCCACACCCGAGAGGAAAGCGAATGCGTGAACACAAAGAAGTGCCGTTCCTCGCACACCGACAAGGTCAGGGTGCGTGCGTGCTGACGGGGAGGGGTCAGACCAGTAAAGGCGCGACTCGAGTCGGCGACTTTTGTATGGGGCCCGCCGTGCGCCAGCTGCGGGTGCACACAGAAAAGCTCTCGCGCGTCGGCTGTGATGTGGGCATCCTCCCCACTCGCGGGCACCCGCCAAGGGCTTCTCTTACACCTCCCATCAGAGAGGAGGGCATGTCACACAGAGAAGATTTCGCAGCTCCCACACGCGCGGGTGCACTGCGCACGGCTGCCCTGAAGGCTCTACGGTGCTGTGTCTTTGTTTGCCGCCAGCGCTGCCTCGTACGCGGGGTTGTTCACGAAGCGAAGCCACTGCACTGAGTTGGGCGGTGGCCCGGCCGACGAGAAGCACAATTGCCACCCATACACCCACCCGAGCACCAAGCCCACTCGAAGGTAGTTTTCCAGGCTGCTGGCGATGTAGAAAAGCTCGCCGGGGGGCGACTTGGCGGGGGTCGCTGTAGTTATTTTGCTGCCGTTCGCGCCGCTGTCGCGCTGCTGTGCAGCGGCGCTGGGAGAGGAAGGTAGGGAAAGGGCGCGGCTGTTGACGTCCTCCCTCCTTACATAGCCCCACACGGATGTAACAGTGCCCGGGGTTGCTGTGGCATCCCCCGAGCCCCGTGCTGTTGCGGCAACAAGGTACACGTCACACGCGCATGATTCGCCGAGAGTGGCCATTTGGCTGCGCCAGATAGATGAGCGCCGCTGTCCTGACAGCAGCGACCGTTCCTGTATGGTGAAGAAGGTCAGTTGGGGCAGCGAGTGTGACACGTCCGCTGTCGCTGGCAGCGCCTTACTTGACTCCAAGTCGCCCTGCAGCGGCGGCGGGGACGCGCCTTTGCCTCTTCGAGCGAACATCTCCGATATCGGAAAGGGGTGCATTACGCTCTCACGCAGAATCCTATCGCGGCGAAACGGCGTCACGCACTTCCAGCGACACAACGCCGGCAGCACGTAGAAGCTAAGCGGCACACGGCCTAAGCGTGATGCGGCTCCCGAGAGCGTCGTTGGAAGGCACGGCGGCGTTTTGCATGACGGCTTGGGAGAGCTGGCGACCGCCTCAGGGGCGAGCGCTGGAAGCCCTGCCGTTACAAAGAGTGATGTCCAACAGTCCGCCAAGCCGAGGTAGGCCATGTAGCGCTGTGCTTCCAGCGACAGGCAGGAGGCAAGAAGCCCATCGCTGGCGGATTCAGTGCTGCGCTTACGCAGCCACCGCTGCAGCGACGCTAGGCGGTACTCAAAGGGGCTCCGTATTTGCCTTGGGAGGGGCGCCTGTGGTGCCTCAGGGCGGGCTGATGCGAAGATATCGCGACAGATGAAGCAATCGCCCCGGCCATGGACGACGCCAAACGTTGACGTGTGAGCCGCAAAGGGCAACTCTCGCCCATCGACGTCGAGGCGGCGGTGATACTGCGGGGTGTTCGGGTCGCTGTAGCGAGGGCTTGGGGCAGCGGAGTCGCTGGCGGAGAGCGCATCCCCTCCTGTCGGGCTTCTCTCCTGGCCCGCCGTGCGTCTCACGTGGGCACCCGCCGCCTCCACTGCGCTGTGCGTTCTGTCCTCCTTTCCTGCCCCTTTCGCCTTCCTCTTCGCTGCGGCTGTGGTCGCCTTGTTGCTTTGTGCGCGAGAAGGTCTCTGCACCTTCTCCTCCAGCGCCTTGACCAGCTCATTCTGTTTGATCTCCGTCTCCGTGTCTAGAAACCAGTGGAGGGTCCATCCGAGGTCCTCGACCAGTCGGTGCTGAAGGGCGTGATGCAAGTCGTAGAGGGCGCACGGAGCAGATATGGAGGTGGAGCTTGGGAGTGCAGATGAGGTGCTGTTGTGGCGAACGCGGCGGCATCTTGCCGCCGCAGATGGCGAGGACAGTATGTGCGGCGAGCAAGAAGGTCCGGACGATGCGACGGAGCCTGGGGTCAATGGGGTATGAGACGCAGTGGACACCCCAGTATGTTGCGGTGTTAGTGACACAGGCTCGCGGGTGCGCACTGCCGCTTTGCCCGTGAGAGGCGACTGAGTCCCTGGGGAGCATCCGTTGCTGGCGCCACGATGCGCCGCAGTAGCTGTCAGGTGCGAGACTACAAGTTCTGGGGCGCGGAAGGCTGTCACGCCGTGACGCGCCTGGCGAAGCGACGACTGTGCCGTCCACTCGCTGCTAGAGGCAGTGGGTGGTGTTTTGCTTATCGCCACGCCGCTGACCGTTTCAACACGGCTGGTGGCCGTCGCTGTCTGTGCGACTGACCTTTGTAACGTTGCCTGGACAAGCGAGTCGGCTGGCATCGCCCTGCTAGCATACGGGCTTGAGGAAGGTGCCGGCACGGACGCGACGAGGCTGCGACGGCGTCCCTTCGGCGAGGATGTCCCGGCTTGCATGACGACGGGACGTCTCCTGGTGGCCGCAAAGAGAAGAAAGAGAGAGAGATCACCTTCCAGAGGTACAGGCAGGCTTGATAAGCGTCTTGCAGGCGTGGGGGCCGCTGCGTACAGCTGACAACGGCGACGAGAGGTTGTGGTGAAGAGTGAAGATCAAGTTGAAGGCCTACGGTGGTATAGCGCGGCACCAGGATGCAAATAGGAACGGACACGTTTCTGTGCAGTTAGTGCAGAGAGAGAGCCGAGAAGGGAGCACAGCGAGGCGAAGGAGGAGTTGAGCTTAGTGGAGACGGCGCATGTGCCCAAGGTACACACGCACAAACACATACATAGACAGGCAGAGAATCATGCTCACTGCATGCGAGGGAGGTTCACGCAAAAAAAAAAATACGGGCCTCACGCCTATGCCGGAAAGAGGCTGATGCACGCCCCAACCCAACGACGACGCCGCACCAAATAGAGGGCGCTTGTAGTAGTGGTGGATCGCTATGTGGCTACGCAGCCATCCAGTGAAACACTGTGTCTCTCTCTCTCTGTGTGTGTGTGTGTGTGTCGGGGGAAGGGTGAAGGGGTGGTGCCATGTGCGTGGGCGACAGCAGACAAGCCGCACGCGACATAGTGAAACGTATACATACCCGCGCATGCATGCAGGACGGTGCATGAGAGAGAGGGAGAGAGAAGACAGCCCCTCCTCCTCCTTCACAGACACATACACACACACACATACACACGCGCAGGCTCAGGAACAGACAAGCAAAGCACAAAGATCCAAAAAAAGCAGTAATGCGCCACGTGAGCAACACGACAAATGTGGATGGGGAGGAGGGGAATGGAAAGTGTGCGATGGCCTCGGCGCACTGATCCACTCACTGCCTCCCTCCCTCCCTCCCCCCTCTCTTTCTGTGTGTTTTCTCAAAGTACACGAAAACAAAAAAAGACACGTGACACATCGGGCAGGTGCGCAGATGCAGAAGAGTGTGTGGGTCTACAGACGCACACACGCGCACCAACACGCTCTCCGCCTGACATGAGGCGTACACTGCAGTGTACGCTTCATGAGGACCCTACGCACGGAACACGTACGCGTTCTTGTCTGAGCGCGCCATGAAGTCCTGGCCGATGAGCCCTTCGATCTCTTGCTTGAAGTGACGCACCGTAACATCAAACACTTTTGCGTTCTTTTCGCGCACTGTGTTGTACAGCTCGTCATGCTTGATGTGCTGCACATGCTTCATCACCTGCATGATGGAGGTCTTGATCATGTTACGGCGCTTCATGATGGTAGTGTCCTGATCCACCGTGCTAGCGATCACGCGGCGGCGCTCGGCGTTTGGCCAGTACGTGAACTCACCACGCGGGCGGTTAGGTGGACGAGTATAGTCGTAGTTGAGAGCAATGCGGACCCCACCGGACGGAGCCGCCGCACCCACGCCACAGTTGCTACTGCCAACACGAACCAGTAGCTTGTCTCGGTCGAGGCAGAGCTTCAGAACGGCCGTAATGCGCCGCTCGTCCACGCCGGCCCACTTTGCGAGGGTTTCCATCTCCACTCCGGCCCGGCCATGCGCGGCGATGGTGAGGAAGAGTCGCTGAAGAAAGAGTGTGCCGTGAACGGTCGTCACACGGCCGCCCTCTTTGGGGTACGATAGGGTGAAGCTGGTGTACGCGTGGTCGTTCCAGTCCCACCGCAGCATACGGTTCGAGTGCTTCTCATTGTACGCGTGCTCCACCTTGCCGAGGTGCACCAGAACATCATTTGGAAAGGGTAGCGCTGCTGTCGCTGAGGTACCCATGACGGATGCCTGCCCCGCCTGGGCGAGTAGCTCCGCCGCAGACGTGGGAAAGCTGGCAAGGGTGGCGCCGCTCTCACCCGCGTGGCCAGAAGCCGTCGCCACCGCCGCCTCCTTCTCTCCCCATAGGCGCCAGTCCAGAATGGTGGTGGAGAGCCTGATGCTTTTGGCCGGCGCCTCGGCTGCCTCCACCACACCTTCGGAGGCGGGCCTGACCTCGCTCTGCACGGAGTAGCTCATGTGGAGCTCGCGAGCAGGCTTGAGCAGGGAGGCGTCGCCGAGCCACGCGGAAAGGAACTGCTCTGCCTCCTGCTCGTGGCGTTTTTTGTTGCTCTCCAGCTCAGCGTCGGAAATGACATCAGGGGCCGGTCGAGTCAGGAGACGCTCTCGCACTGTGATGGTGTAGCGATTGATGAACAGGTCGCGGTTCTTGATGCACCTCACCATGCGGAGAGCGCTATGCAGCTCTTCCTTGGACGTGAGAACCACGGCATCCTGCTCCGCCGCGCCGGGGGGCGGGTCGCGGGCGAGTGCAGCTGCAGCACCTGCGTTGAATGGCCGAGGGACTGGCCCCTTCGCGCCCTGTGCTGGCGGGGGCCTTGGCCGCTTTGCACCGAGCGCTCGCCCCGGCGCCCCGCTGCGCTGGCTCGCGCTCTCGATCCGAAGCAAGTATACGTGCACAGTGTACAGCAGGGGATCGGTGAGAAGATCGGCGTACTGCCTGGGCCACCTCACTTTCATTACGCTTTGCACAGTGTCATAGAAGAGGTACTTGCAGTCTCCGAACAGGCCCGTGCCGTAGCTGGCGCGCGCGGCGGTGGCGCTGGCATCCGCAGCCATGCTCGCGCTCGATGAGGCGGAGACGGGAGGCAGCGTTTTAGCGCCGATCGCGATAAGATCGTCAAAGGCAGAGACGGAGAGCTCAAGGGAGTCCTCCGTTAGAGCGTTCCAAGCGGGCTCCACACGGCGCAGGTACTGCAGGACCGCCGTGCTCAGCCTACAGTCGGTGTCGTCTGTCTCGAGAGAGGTTGTCGCGCCGGCAGCGCTGCTTCGACCGCAGTCGTTTTCGACCTGGTCCATGGCAGCGGCGATCACGTCGTGCAGCACTTCACCAACAACGCTCTTAAAGCAGCCCTCACCAAGGTTGAACTCTCGCATGACTTGATCGCCCACATCCAGAGACGCCCACCTCTGCATGCGGGACCCCGCCGGAAAAGAGAGATTTCGCAGCCACTTCTCCAGCGTGAGAAGCGCCGCGCAGACTCTCTGCTCGAGGGAGGAAAGCAAAAGTGAACCGCTGCATATTCCCGTGGTGGGCGGGCGCCCCAGCTCTGCCGCAGCTTTCTCGTCGCCAGACCCCGTGGCCGCGTCAGTCCCCATCGCAGCGCCGGCGACACCATGGCCTCTGAGGTTGAGCGGAGTTGTGGAGAGCAGCGCAGACAGCAGTGGACGAAGCGCCTCGCGCACCATAGCGCTCAGCACCGTCGGCCCGTGCAGAAACGAGCCAGTCAGCTTTGGGACATGATAGAGCACCTGCTGTTGCGTGTGCGCTGCCAAGTCCGGCGGCGTCTTCACGTCCCAACAGAAGAGCTGCACTAGCATGAGAGAGGTACCCCAGTCACTCATCTCGTTGCGCTCTACAAACTTCGCTGTGGATTCCATGAACGCGGGGTAATCCACCAGAAGCTGCTTTAGGACTGGGCCACAGCGCGCGAAGAGACCATCGTCGGCATCAGACGCTGCCGCACCCGTCAGCTCCCGTTGCTGGCGCTGAATGAGCTCCAACGTTTTGCTTGGGGGAAAGTGTGAGAGGCAGGCGTTCTTGACGTGCCCGAGAACGAGCGCATCGAGGGTCGCACGCACCTCCAGGCTGGCTGCGGTGCTGCTCTCTCGCTTCGATTCGACCTCCGCCACGAGGGAGGCAATGCAGTGAATCGCCTGGTCGAGGTGCTGCTCGCTGATGAAGGCCTCGCGCTTCGCGGACTGCTGGAGATCCAGCGCGCCGAGAAAGAGCAGGATCGATCGGAAGAGCCACCGTGGCGTCCGGAGTGACTCGAGGAAATCTTCCCCCAACGTCAAAATGGAAAGGGCGCCGCACCGTCCATCCGGGGCGGTCACCGCCGCTGAGGACGGCAGGAGGCGCGTGTGTGATGAAATGTGCGAGAGAAGGCCCTGCACCACCTTCAGTGCGAGCACCATCTCGCGGCAACACCGGACAATGCTGACGAAGTACGGGCTCATGGTCAACGTGGGCGTACTGATCGTGCGGGCCGCCTCTACACATCGCGATACGAGGTCCACACCCTCCATGCCAAGCAACTTCAGCTCTTGCACACACGCATCCTCCCGTGCGGTGATGTTGAGCTCGGCGAACAGCGTGTCCATGCGCTCCTGAAAGTAAATGACAATGCCGCGAACCCACTCTCGCGCCAAGGCACGCCCACCCTCGTGGCCTAGGCTCACCGCCGCCGCGGCGCGATCTGCCTGCTGAAACGTAATTGACCACGAGAGGATACGGTTCGTGACGGCGCGTGTGTTTCGGATATTCTGGCCGCCGCGCACCACCATCTCGCCGTTCATCTCGCGCAGCATCGTCTGCCACCTGGCCGCGATCTCTGGTGGGCTCGACCCCAGCCGCGCCACCGATGGTGAGCCTGCAGAGGAGACGAAGAAGTCCCGCAGAGGGATTCGCCCCTCGCCACGTGACCCGCTGATGAGGGAGGCGCTCGCGTTGTCGCTCTCGGAGCTGCGCTTGGGGAGTAGTCTGTCGTAGATCATATCCAGCTTCTGCAGTTCTGCGAGCTCATCTTCGGTGAAATCGGTACCGAAGCCCATTATCGAAGCGGTTGCTGGTGCGCTTGTGTATGCGTGTGCGTGTGAGGAGATAGGGAGAGGGAGGGGGGAGGCCCACGACGGCAAGAGAGAGAGTGAGCAGTCTGTGCTACAGGTGTGGCACCCAGAGGAAGATCGAAGCTGGCAAGTCGTGCGGGCCCACCTCAAGGCCTCACAACAAAGAATAAACACACGCACACACACAAATACACGCACAAAAGGACTGCTGTACACGAAGAAAGAGGGTGTTGAGGGTGGTCAAGGGAGAGTCAGGGGGGAAGAAAAAGCAGAAGGTGGGTAAGAGACTGTGTCGCCGGAGAAGTTTCGGAGGCGAGACAGGCCGCGTGGTCTAGCGCAAGGCGATGGCGAAAGGGGTGGGGGGTGGGGGAAGGGAGAGGAGGAAGCAGTGCATTGACATTGTCGCTCGAATGCGGTGCTGCCATCTGCTACAATCGATGCGCAGGCGCTTCTGTGCGTGCTTGTGCGCGCTCTACCAGGTGTGACGAGGAAGAGGAGGCGTGAGTGGCTCTCACACGCTTTGGGATCGAGACGGTAGTGTGAGCAAGAGAGTGCCCGAGGGATGGAGCCGCTTCGCTGCCGCACACTTCGTTTGCCCTCTCGCTACACTCCGCCTCACCCTCCTCCTCCCACGGGCAGGGCAGCAAAAGGCAGCGGGCTGGCTTTCCATGTCACTGTTATGTTGTTGAGATGCACAGGTGGAGACGATGCGCGCACAGCAAGTAAGTGGAAGAGCCAAGTCAGCCATCAACGATAGTATTCCATATGTCCCTCTCTCCCTCTGTCAGGTCACGCAGCGACAAGTATGTGACGTTTTTTTTTCGTCTTTAGCGCGACGTTGCGTGTCTGTCTGCGTCGAGCTCGAGCCACAAGTTCAAGTCGGAGGCCCCTTTCGTGAAAAGGCTTCCGATGCCTCCTTGGCCGCACCCACGGAGTGTGTGTGTGTGTGTGCGTGTGCGTGGAGGAGGAGGAAGAAGGGGGGCAGCGAAGGGAGAGGCGAGCTGGGAGCGACGTGGAGGGAGGTGAGGCAAAAGACGGCAGACCAAACACAGCAGGGAAGGCAACGGGGAACAACACCGACCACAACACACAAAAAAACGAGCGAGCAAAGAAGACGCGAGGACAGAGTGTGTGCGTGTTTGTGTGTGTGTGTGCGGGTCTGAGGATGCATCAACGGCGCACCCAAAGCGGGGGCGGACGCCCGACATCTGTGCCACCATCCTTTGGGACGGGGGCACCGAGCCAGCGACAGAGAAGAGGGGCCAAGACACGCACCCGCATGAGGATTAAGGAGACCATCGGCTTCAAAGATGCCAGACAGGCCGATGCTCAGTAAGAGAGGGAGTCGACAGGAGGGAAGGGGAGCGACGCAAAGCAGAAAAGACAGTCGCACACACGCACATACACACACGCGTATGGAGGGGGTACATATACAACCTCCACGCACTAGGACAGTATCTGACATGTGCGAAACACCTCGCCTGCACGTAGACGCACTCACACGACGCCGCGTCGAGGTCACATCAGCAATAAGAGAGGTCGCTGCCACCACACACAGATACACGGAGGGAGAGAGAAGGGAGCTAGCACTGCGGCGGCCGAGGTGCAGCAAAGAAACCAATACCCGCGAGGGAGTGTGCATGCGTGATGACGAGGCAGCCTGGGGGAGGAGAAGGGGAGGGGCCATGCCAAGGACCTCAGCAGCGTGTCTCTCTACACCTCCGCATCACCTTATCTTTCCGCTGCCTCCATCTTGTATGCGACTGCGTGTGCGTCTTGTGCATGAGGGATGGGGAGAGAGCAAAGGGAGGGAGGGAGGGGGGATGGCACAGGCGTTCATTGGGCCGGAGAAGCGGACGCGAAAGGGAGCCGGTGCAGCGCCTACCCCAGCGATGAAACACCGCCTATGCGAATTGACAGCAAAGGGGGAGAGAGAGATGGCGCACAGACGTGCACTTGTGCGCTGAGTGGAAGCGAGCCGAGAGCTGATGCAACTCTTGCGCGGTTGTCATCGACGAGAAAAAGGGCACCCAAGGGTGGGTGGGTGGATGGGGGGAACAAAAATGAACAGAAAAGATGACACTCGGCCTCACTACGGAATCGAAACGGACGACTCGAGCCCTTTTTTCCGGTACGGTGTGATGGATGGAGACAGGCGCTTAGGGAGGCGGATGGCGCAAAGGGGAGGGGGAGGGGGCGGCGAGAGAGTGCGATGGCCTTTCGGGCGATTTCTCGCTTTCCACTCCGTCAGGAGGAGGTGATGCGGACAAGATGTCCACCCATAGAGGAGGCCCGTTGGCGGCGCTGCAGAGTCGATGGTGAAGCACTGAGGTGCGCCTTCCTATACATATATATGTATATATATATATCTCAGAGCGGGCGAAGCGGCCCTCTCTCCCTCCGAACAACAACAAAAAAAGAAGGGAAGGTGAGGGAGACTGCTGGAGGGAGGGGGGCAGCGGCAGAGATACAGATGTCACGCAACAAAAATCACGCGCAACGCAGCGAAGCACCCCCCCACAAAAAAACAGTCGGCCAAGATGAGCGGGCCATGCAAGGAGATAGGTCAAGGCAGCTCCTTTCGCTGAGCTCACCTGAACGAATGCAGCGAAAGAGGGAGTTACTTGGCCCTTACGACTCAACGGCTGCCCCCTTCCCCCTCCTCAACTCACGAAAAAAATGAAGATTGCCTTTTTTCCGTTCCGCGGTTGGGCGCTTTCGCTGATCGCCGCCCACCTCGTCATCTCGCTCGGGGATGCGGCGCTGTAATCATTCGCCGGCCACACGAACTGGGGCACTGTCCATAGCACAACGGTGGCCTGGGCGGCAGTGACTGCAGAGCTCCCGCCGAAGATGGTGCGCGCAGGTGGAGCAGTGCAGCCGTGCAGGCAACGCACGCTCTTGATACGGGCACTACTGGTCATTCTCACGGGTAAGGGGGTGGGGGAGGACCGCGCGTGCCGGGCGAGGGGGTTGCAGCGACAGCGTGGGGGATGCTACGTGCGCCGTGGGAAAGAGGCACGGGCGCAAGCCCCTTTGGCGGCTCTCAGTCGACTGCCCTAATAGGGCATCTATGAGGTCGCCACAGGAGCAGTGCCGCCGAGTAGCGCTGTCAGGTTTGTTTCCTTGCTTGCCGAAGCGCCCGCTCGGGGCCACCAAAGCAGGAGAGCGCACTGGTGCAGGCTGCCTCTCACGTCGCCAGCCGGCTCTTCAGAAGGGCGGCCCCCCGGGTGTGCGCTCTCTCCTCGCGCCAAGCGCGAAAGACGGCCTTGAAAAGGACGCGTCTTCTCTCTGATGAATCCCCGACTCCTGGGGAGAGATGCCTTCGAAGGCGGACCTCTTTTGACGAGCGCGGCTGGCGCGAAATGGGGTGAGGGGGGAGAGGAGGCGCCACAACGGCGACTTGGGGGTGACTTCCGGCGGCCCTGTTTGTATTCGCAGAAAATAGTCGTTGGCGGGGTTGTGCTCGTAATCAGCGCCCTCGCCGTATACCTCGTCCGCGGACTTTCGGTGTCGGCGTCGCTTCGCGCGGCGGAGCTCAGCCAGAAGGAGCATCTCGCGGCTCTCGCGGAGCCGCTGCTCTTCTAGAAGTATGGCGGCAGTACGTGCATCTGTCTCGGTGTCCGCCACCGTCCCATTGCTGCTGCTAGCGCCGTCGCCCTGCTCCTGCTGTCGCGCCGGCGTGAGGCTTAGCGGTGGTGTCAGTGTTGCGCTTTCAGCGTTGCTTGCCCCACCACCAGCCCGCAAAATTCGAGACTCGCCGTCCCTCGGCTGGTTCCCGAACGGCGTCACACTCGCTGGCGTCACCGCGTCGTCTTCGGTGTAGAAATCGCTGTCATCCTCGCTAGTTGTGTGGCGCTGAATCTCCTGCCCGTCAAGCAGCATCTGCATCACATCCGGACCCGGATCCGCGTCCATGGGTCGCCCGTTCGTAAGAAGCTCCTCGAGTGGCCTACGGGATATGCGCAGCGCCTCCTCATCAAGACGGCTGTCCTCCTGCTCGTTCGCCAGCTGGATCTCAAGATTTTGCCGCTCCGTGCCACTTCCACGGCGGTTGCGCAAGGTCCGCCTGGCGCTGACCTCCGGCCGGTTCGGGAGCTGAAACGCGAGCGACACCCCCTCTACCGCTTCGCCACGCTCGATGAGCAGCAGCACGACATCCCGAAGTCGCCGTTCACGCCACTGCGCCTGCTCCTGCTGCTGCCGTTGTCGCGCCCGCGCCACGCGCCGCTCCCTCTCGCGGCTGTAGCTGCGCGCGTTGTCATTGTTTACGCAGACCCCCAAGATAACGAGGATGACGGCGAAGCCGAGGAATATGCCGAGGGTGATGCCGACACCGAGGGCGACAGGGGTTTGGGATCTCATGTGCGCTGGGGAAGCCGCCACGTGAGTCCGCACTGCCTCCTGCGTCGTTGGTCGTTCAAGTGTTTGGTTGTCTGTGCGTGTATGTGTGTGTGTGTACACCCATACACACTCACTTTCGTTGCCCCCTAATGGAAGGCGCAGCCGGTGTTGATCTGAGCAATGCGGGGGTGCTGCAGGACCGCGATCGGACAGGGAGCAAACGGATTGCGGTGCGCAGGAGCAAAGCAAAACGGTCTCTGTACACACGCGCCCTCTTCCCCTTCGAACAGACACACTCACTCACAACAGACACAAAGTAATGCAAAGAAGAAAAGGAGCTGAACAGAGAGAAAAAAAGGAGGGAGAGCGAAAAGCCGCGCCGCACAACCGATCCCAAGTCAAAGGGTCTCGTCGACTGCGCTCGTCGCTGGCTGCCGCGCAATCACCATTACCCGGCAAAATGGATGCGCCCAATCGAAAAGGAAGCACGCAGACACACAGAGTGTGGGCGGCAGACCGAAGAGCGTGCACCAGCGGCAACACGCACCACCCAAACACGCACGCACACCACGTGACGAGGTGGGGTGACGCTCCACTTTGGGCGCGGGGCGTGGTGGGGGGAAAAGGGGGTACACCGCAACACACAGAGTTTGCCCGAAGGAAAGTGCCACGCCCAACAACAACAGCAAAAAAAACGGCGCTCGACTCGCGGAGGCGGAGGCGTGCAGAAATCCGTGAAGCGAAGGCAGCAAACCAAAGAAGGCAACAGAAGAGGAAATGCCGCAATCGATGGAGAGAGACAGAGAGAGGGGCGACGTAAGTTGGCGAGAAGGGGAGAGCGAACAGGTGGGCAAACGGAGGGGGGAGGTGAGAGAGGGAGCCAGAGGAAGAGAAAGAGAGAGAGGCCGCGGAGGAACACGCACAGACACAGATACGCCGCCTTCCAGGGGAGGAAAAGAAGAGGGGCAAAGAGAGCGAGTGATGACGGGGTGTACCCTGTGGCTCTCTTTACATCGAAGCGTGATGCCGCAACGCGCACAAGAGAGAGAGACGAAGATTATTCGTGGACGGATAGACGGAGCTCTTGAGCGAATTGGGGAGGGCAGCGAGGAGTAAAGCGAGAGAGCCTGCAAACAAGGTGAAGAGAGGAAGCCGAAGCGATTGTACGTCGATGCAGGTAACCAACGAACAGAAAAAAAAAACATGCAACAACAATAGACCACGCCGGGGTGAGGAGGAGGGGATCTCTTTGCCACAAACGAGCTCACTGGCACACAAAACGGAAGCCGATGCCCTCACTCGTTCGGGACGCGGAGGAGACCGTTCTAGAAGAAAAGAGGAAAGGCCGGCTTGGTTCACGTGGAAACCAGTTACGTAAGGTGTTGTACCGCACGCGTGCTCATGTATATGTAAATGTTTGTCTGCCGGCGTGCGTAGGCGACTGCGCCCTTTCTCTCTGTATGTCACTGCAGGCAGTGAGAGAGGTGGTGGTGGGGGGAGGAAGCAGGAATCGAATGCAGAAGCAATATGAAGTGCCGAGAAAGACGTGCGTGTCTCGCTGTGTCGGTGCAAGCGCAGCGAGAGAGAGGGTGAGAGAGGAGGTCAGTCGGTCTTGCTCTCGAGAGCTTTAACCGTGGGCGCTTCTATATATATTTATGTATGTCTGCCTGTGTGTATGTGTGCAGATATGGCCGCCGCCGGGGTGGTGGTGGTGATGGTGGGGGCCTTTGCAGATCCGCTACACAACTGCGCGCGTGCTGGGAGGGGAGTGGGGTGAGGGGGAGGGTGGGTGTTGGAGGCGGTATCAGATCAGAAGAAAAGAGATGCAGTAATGAGGATGTGGAGAGTCGGGAGAGCGGAACGTGCTGCTTGTCCGTAAATGCGCCAGTGGCAGATGTTGGGCGGATTCGCTTACAGCGCAACCGATGCTGGCGGCGAAGCGATAAGGACGGAGAGAGGGAGACAGAGAGACGGTTTCCCCGGCGTAAGCCGGAGCAGACAGTCTTCTGTCAAGACCGTCGCGGTCGGCCGTGGAGATGATTTAGAGATTCCTCGTTGAGTAGATGGCGTAGACGCGCTACCTACTGCTCAGTCACAGGAAGCGAGGTGGCCGCGGCAGCGAGTCGTGGGCTAGATGAGCGCCTCTCCTCAACCGCAAAAGATAGAGAAGGCCACGCAGGGTCGGGGCCCGCTTGTTGTACTGCCGATTTATCTGTGTGTGATCACATGCTCGTCCCTCTCATACAATAGATGGGGGCGCTACTCTGTCTGCACAGGAGCCGTCCGTGGAACGTCTCGCTGCCGTCTTTGTTCCCCAGCAGCCCCAGTGCCCAACAGCGTTCCATCACCGCCCTGTTCCGCGCTCTTCATCGACTGCCGTAGCAGAGCGCGCTCCCCGCGCAGATAATCTAACCGGTGCACACGCTGTGACACGAGCGCGTATTGTAGCGGTGAAGGCAACGCCGATGAGGATGAGCCGGAGCCGGCCGTGAGTCCCGCGGCAGCCTCCCCGCCGGCCTGACTTCCGCCTTCGTCGACCACCGCTTCCAGAGCAGCAAGCACAGCGTCGGAGAGTACATGGTATCCGTGCAGCTCCATCCACGCCAAGAAGTGCCACACATCGTGGAAGGATGCCACAGGCTTCGAAGTGGCATTCAACTGTGAAAGAGAAGGGGTCGCACCGACTCCTCGCTGAGCTGCTTGGAGGAGGAGCACAAGGAGGTGGTGAGCATCCGCTGGCGACGGCGCGAAAGCTTGAGAGCACCTACTAGTCTTCGCTTCGGCCGGCGAGGACGGTGGCGCCGAGACGCTGTCAAAGGGTTCCTCGCCAGATGGCGGCGCGTACACAGGGCCTTCTTCCGCACAAAACACAAAGATGTCTCTGGCGCGCTGCAGGCGTGCGGATGGCGTGGAGGACGGAGGGGCGGTCCTGGCGACATCGGCGACCGAGTGCCGCAGTGCGGCTGAGCGTGAGGAAGGCATGGAGGCGGTGTAGCGGCCTGCACAGCTCAGCGCACGCTCAGCAGGTTTGTTGTACATGTTGAGC
Source organism: Leishmania martiniquensis (assembly GCF_017916325.1). Classification (NCBI taxonomy): domain Eukaryota; phylum Euglenozoa; class Kinetoplastea; order Trypanosomatida; family Trypanosomatidae; genus Leishmania; species Leishmania martiniquensis. The sequence continues at coordinate 896,031 of NC_090166.1, forward strand.
TGCACACCACGCAGTACTGTCTGGAGGTGGTGAGGCTTCCAGGTACCGGCGCGGAAGGCGGCTGTCAGCATATCTTTCCAGTCCTGCTCGCGGGGGACGGTGAGCAGGAGACACAGAAAGAGATCCGTTTTCGCCTTCCGCTCCGCCTCTTCCGGGGACAACGGCGGTCGGTAGATGTCCAACTTAAGGTCTTCATCGTCTTCCCCAGGTGCGGCACTGCCGTCCGTGACTGAAACCGCAGGAGTTATCGAAGGGGGGCGGCGGCAGCCATTTCCGCTGCTGAGGTGCCGGCGCGACAGGACAAGCGGCACGCATGCCTGCAGCCTCATTGCGGGAGCGTGAGCAGCTCGCACAGCTAGAGGTCGCTCTGAAGGACGTTGGGGGCCTGAGGTCGACAGGGGGAATGGAGGACGTGCGCGTGGGCGCGATGGGCCCCTCGAAAGGAGAGAGGCTGCCTTCATGGATCCTCACCTATACGTTTGTGCGACTGCAAGTGTAGCAGAGGGCAGGACGCACGGCCGTTTCCGGTGTAAGGCGGCCCTGTGATTGGCTGTGATATGCGGAGAGGGTTCGCATGCCAATCGCCACGAGGGAAAGGGGGCAGGAGAGAGGTGTGCGTGGGTGTGTTACGCCCAGGCATACACGCATACACGCACGTACACAAAGCAAAGGTGCAACACAGTGTCCACTGAGGGCGCGTGGGGGGGGGAATGGGGAGGAAGAGACGTACCGCGTTGGTACTGTGTTAGCAATCTTCTCGCCGTTTCGAGGGCTCACGCGCCCGCTTCGCAATGGAGGCCACTCTCTCAGAGGAGAGGAAGGCCGCAGGATACCCACGCAGCGCCACGATATCACCTCAGCACCCGCGCGAAAGGGCATCGTGAAGGAGGAGAAAGTCGGTGGAAAAGAGAGCACTCGTACAGAGAGCAGCGAGTCGCGACAAGTCAGGCGCGTGGGCAGCCCGCAGCTGTACAGCTACGCGACAGGCTAAGAGGGTGGTGGTGATGGTGAGGAAGTCACAGCCGGAACAGCCGTGATGGGATGCAGAGGCATCAGTCGAGGCATATACGCGTAGACACACACACACACACACGCAGGCAGATCCAAAGAAACAACGAAGAAAAGAGGAGGATCGAGGGGGAGGCTTAGGGCTCTCAGGTAGTGCGAGCGCCTGGGCCCCCTCCCTCTCCCCCTCAGTACATAGATATGAAGTACCCGCCGCCCAGCAGAAACTGCGGTAGCACCGTCTTACACGAGGAGACGAGCAGACCAAAGACGAAGAAGGAGCTCAACAACACATAGCCTTCTGAAGCACTCACATGTGCGCGCTGGTTCGGAGGCGATGCAGGTACGGGGGCGCCTTTTCCATTTCGACAGCTGCGGCTTCTGCCGTCGCCGAAGGTGCTGGTCTCTGTGAGGCAGCTCTCCATGGTGTGTGTGTGTGCGTATGGGTGGCGCCAAGCCCGAAACTGACTACCGCGTTGGACGCCTCACAGGCAAGGACGCAGGGCGCTTCCGGTACACGGCGGATCTGTGCAGAGTTTGCGACATAATGACAGACTTGGCTGAAGCCATGTCGTTGCCGCCTCCCACCTCACCTGGAAGTCCGTGCCCTGTGAGCGATGTGCGCTGACAGTTGGGCGAGTGAGGCCACACACCGGATAGAGAGGGAGGTGTGTGTGTGTGCTCGGTGCGCGCCACCAGGCGCTTCTGCGCGACGTCGCACGATCGCGCTGGACCGAGGTACGGCTATGGAGGAGATCGATAGAGATTTATGCGGAGCACCGAGCCCTCGGCTGGCTCTGATACACTGGCACGATAGGAAAGAAGAGGAGCTGCGCTGCTCACAGGCGAGGAGGTGTGACTGGAAGACGTTTTGACGCCAGTGAAGCTGCTGAGAGCAGGGCCGGCGGGGGGCGTGCTGAGGAAGCGGCACGGTTGGCCTGCTGTCACTCGCGCCGAAGTGATAGCGATCGGGAGATCGTGTGGAGGCGAGGGGGGAGCAGGGGTATGCGGTACCATGGATGTACGTCGTGGCGAGATGAATGGAGGAGTGTGAAGGGCTTCCACTGGCACTTGGGGCTCTACCTCAGCTTAGCGAGCGTGTCACAACCGCCACTGCGTCACCATCGCTGCCAATGCAATCAGCGCCGGCACGCTGGTCATCACCCGCTGTAGCCGCCTCTCAAAGTGTTACTTCGTGAGCCGTTGCCTGAGAGAGCCCCTCGCCTGGCATCATGCGCGCCAAGTAGGCACTGTGACTATCCGTCGTGCCGAGTGGCCGGCTCACGTGCGAGACGCTCGACACCCAGCGGTGACCACCCGGTGCACCTAACAGAGCTCTAGCGTATACCAGAATGCTCCTAGGACCATCTGCGAAGGTGCTCGGCAGCTTCGCAGCATAGCCGGTGAACGCTGGACCTACTTCAGCGGTAGGGCCCAAGAGCAGCTCTATCTGGGTGATGTGCTGGCAATGCTTTCAGTGACGCGCTCTCGATCGGCTTCGCACCGTGAGGCAGCACGAGCCAAGCCCATGGGAAAGACATGAGGTCGCTAAAGAGGCGGAGTAGATAAGGATGAGCCGGACGAGAAGGCTGTGATGCGTAGGGCACGGGGAGGGTGCCGTGTAGGCGATCGATTATGGGTGGACGAGGGTGGCAAGGCCGGTGAGAGTGAAGGCGGCTCACCTCCACCAACACAGGGAGGGCGGGAGCGGGCCTTCTTTTGATTTTCATGCGGGCCGGCTCGTTACGTCCCTGCTGGCATCGGAGTCTCCAGTCTGTACGAGCGCGCGGCGGGCCACGCGGCTCAGCAGAAGCAGAAGAAAAGACGGAATGCGAATAGCCGCACAAAAAAGGGGTGTGGGCAGGTGTGTGGAGGCCGCCGATGCGAACAGAACGCAAAGAGTGATTGAGCCAGTGAGTGAGTGAGAGAAGAGGGCACGCGCACACAGAGAGCGCTCTCTGCGCCACAGCATCAGCGCACAGAAGCGGAAGGTGCATGCCTCATTCGCCTGATGTTTGCATGATGCACACACAGACACACCGAAGAACAGAAAGGAATGACACACACACACACACAGCACGCAAATTCGTCACTTCACACGAGGTCACACGCCATCGGACCTGCCTCACGCAAGCGTGCACATCTGTGTGCTTGCGTGGATCCAGGAAGTGATTAACGGAAAAGAAGAAGCCGCTTAGCACTTATCATTTTTTTTGTGACTGCACCGTGGCTGTTAGGGAAAAAAAGTGTCGCCAGGAGGCGGGTGGTGGAGGGGAGGCAGAGAGGGAAAGGGACGCGCTGCGTATGATACTTCGCTTGGTTCTCTACTGCTGCTTGCACTCCTGCTGTTGAGGCGGCTGACCTGCAGCACCGCCGCGCCCGCCACGGCTACCAGGCGTAGCACCGCCACCGCGCTGGCGTACAATGTTCCGAAACTTCGACGCTCCAGCTGCCGCATCGTCCTCATCCTCATCCTCATCGTCATCGTCCTCATCATCATCGTCGTCATCTTCCTCGCCTCCAAAGCCGAACTGCTCGCGCAGCGCCTTGCCGGTCTCCACGACGGCTTCGCCAGTGTAGTAGAAGATGGCGCGCGGCACCACCTCCTGTGTCAGCGCCGTCCCGACCTCGACGTCCATCTCCATTTCCTGCTCGAGAAAGTCATCCTCCGTGTCGCCCTCGTCGTCGTCACTGTCGGGATTTGGCGGGGAGAAGAAGTTGAAGAAGGACTTGCATGGCTCTTCGCGCTCCACGACGCGCATCTGGCCGGTCTTCTTGTTGCGCTGCTTCTTCTGCTTGACCGTCACCGTCAGATTCTTCTTCGGGGACGCCCAGTGGATGTCGCAGCCAACCACGTCGGTGATGCGCGGCTCGCCATGGTCCTCGTCGTACTCGGTGTGGTACTCCTTCGTGAGCGTCTCATCGGTGAAGTAGTCGTTCGGAGAAAAGTGGAAGACAAGGCAGTCACCCTTCTCTGGATCGCCGTCGACAAAGCCGCGCTCGATGTCGATGAGGTGCGTGAGGGCATCGCGGTCCTTTTCCGTGATCATGCTATTCACGGCCTCCGAGTTGCTCATGGCGGTCAGCCAAAACGCCGGGATGCCACCAGACGGGCTCGCCGCCGCCTTCACCAGCGCGCTCTTCTGCCTCTCGTCGACCGGATCAACAAGCTTCACGCCCTTCTTGGCGGGCGCGGTGTCCTGCTTCTCTGGCTCCGCGGCGGCATCCGGGCAGCCGATGCGCTGCACCTCCTCCGTTGTGATGTCGCGAGCACCCGTGACGATTTCTTTGCGCGCAGCGAAGAGCTTCTGGTTCTCTGCGGCACACTCGTTCGCCAGTGCCGCAATCTCGGCACGCATGCGCTGGCGCACCTGATAGTACTCCTTCAGCAGGCCCTGGAGCGCGTACACGCGGCGGCGCTCCGCGACGGTCATCTCCGTCATGACGGCAATCATGTCCACCTCGCTACTGCTTACATCTGAAGAGTCACTGGCGCTGTGCGCCATCGGGTCCACGTGCACCTGAGACGGCATCTTTTCGGGTGGTGAGGCGAGGTGAGGTGAAGAGGCTCGTATAGTCGAGGAAGGAAAGAAGTGGCGAAAAGATGGGCACAGCTGAACACCAGGGCGAAGGCGAAGAGAGAGAGCCTCACGTACGTATGCGTGCGAAAGCAGTGGCGGAGGGAGGGGATGAGATGAGACAGTGGAGGGAGCACATGAGCTACAGATATTCTGTGAGAGGAATCAGATGCCGTGGACGAAATTTGGATGGCAAGAGCGGTGTTTCGGCGGTGGCGCATGCTCCACTCGTCGGCATCCGAGGCAGTATCAGGTGGCGGGAGATGCCTGGCACTAACAGGACAAGGGAGGAGGGCTACGGTGCGCACGCGCTTTGTCGTTCAGCTGCCACTTCAAGTGCAGAGCCGTGGTAGGCAGCATATCTGCGTCTCCTCAAGTACACTGCAGTACTTGGATGGAGGCTCTGACGAATGGGTAGCGATGTGGTGGCGGCCTCGCCCCATTCGGGCAGGGTAATCCAGTTCTCTGCACTAATGCGCAGTGCCTCAGCCCCCTTTTTTCGACCTTTGTGCTGCTTGCCTGCTCAGGTGCGTTGCTCCGGGATGCATGGGATGTGCCGTTGCGTGAGCTGCTGAAAGAAGCAGGAAAGGGGGGAAGAGGCTCACAAGCCAACGAGGGTGTGTGAAAAAGAGGGGGGAGGGGAGAGGGGGGTGGGAGCGGCATGTAGAGGGAGAAGGGGCGCGCAGAGGTATGGTTGGCACACCCATGCCACCCGTCTACATCGACACGGCGCGCGTACACAGCCAAGCATACGCCCAGCATCATCATCTGTCCGTGCGTGCCTCTCTATCTCACTGCTTCTCTTCACGTTCCCTGCCATCTTAACGCAGATGCATGCTCAGGCGTTCACCTGGGGCGCTTCTGCCTCCGTTGCTCCACATGACGCCCTTTCGTTGTAGGCATCCATCCTCTTCCACCCCAGCCGTCTCGAGGGACAGAAATACGGTGAAAAGAGCCCCTCTCCCCCCCACAGAGGCCGCACGACCGAGGGGTCGAATATTTGTCCACGCAGCGAGGGAAACGTGAACACAAAAAAGCTGATCAGATGCGACATGCAGTGCGTAGCTAGTGAGTGCGTGGCTGCAAGGGAGAGATGCAACCCTCTCACTCACTGTGTGAGTGTGTGTGTGTGTGCGCGTGGGGCTTCGCAAGACGCCTATCACCGTCGGCGTTGATCCTGCGTGCAACTATTTTCCGTCCCCTTCGGCGGCGTGAGGAGGTTGAATGGAAACAGCGAGAGAGAAATAGGGGGGAGGGGTAGAGGAGGGGCGTGAGTGGCACACTGAGGTCACAGATGAGTCGACACATTCGCCTCGACCGGCCCCACTTCTGGGCTGTGGTCACAGTCACGCCGCTTACACAGAGGCCACACCGCCAGGCAGAGAGTGCGTCTTGCATGCACAAGCGTCGGCACGCGTACTCGTTGGGTTTGTTTGCTGGCTGGCGTGCGAGCCCGCCTGCCTCGCTCGTTGGGCACACCGAGCGACTGGGACAGGCCGCGCTTGCTCCGGGGACACAGACAGCCGAGATAGCGGGAGAGAAGACAGCGTCCGGCCACTCGGACCGCCTCGCAAAGATAGCACAAAATAAAAGCAGCACAGGCAGGCGGACTGAAGACTTCACACCCGCTCGAGAACGAAACGGTAAATTCGGCCATTCACCTCCCGCCCCGATCCCGCTGCGCCGTTACTTCACGGCAAAGGTGCACAGCCGTCGCGGGCACAGAGAGCAGAGGATCTGCCCCTTTTCTCGCCTCGCCTCCAAGGGACTGGCGTCCTCCCCACATGCTGGCGTGGGGGTAGGGGGGGTGCACAGGAAACACGTCAAAGAGGGGCGAGGGCGGGAGCGGCATTGGGGCTTCAGCATTCAGTGCCCAAGGTTCGCCTTCGCCATCATAGTATTCACATGTGCGTAAGCAGGGGGTGTACATGGGCGCACACAAAAAAAGCGGAAGAGAGGAAAGCAGATGAATGGTAAGGGAGAACAGAGAGACAGAGAGGCAGAGGTGAGGTGAGGTGAGGGGCCATTCAATGCGTAGGTGATGAAGACAGAGCAGAAGCGCCGAGTGCGCAGCTAGAGATGGGGGAGGGGGGAAGGGTTAAAAAAGAGGAAACGCACCTCGCCTGTTCGCTGCGTCGCCTCCTTGTGGGAGAGGGGCCATATGGACTACGCGCAGTGGACAGCAGGGGTTAAGAAACGCACCAGCACACGCACCGCCGAGGGCACCCGTTCTGCGCTCCGGGTGAAGGGGGCGTGTAGGCGCCTCTGCCTGCGCCGCCTGTGCGTGACCTCAGGAGTACGGGACAGGCTGACCGTAGACCTCTTCGGACAGCGTCCTCTCATGCAGCAGTGCCGCGCGGCGCTCCGCGCGCTGCGGGGGGGTCAGATGGAGGGGGTCTTGGGCGAGATCCTGGTACGTGAAAGGCAAGCCGGGGTGTGGAAACGTAACCGTTGGCACTTCCATGGGCGATGCCGCCTTTTCGGAAGTAGCCGTGCCCTTCGTCTTCTTCGGAAAGCGTTCGCCGCGTCGGCTCTCTGGCCGGTTGCGAAGCGCCGTGGTGGCCTGTACAATGGCGGGGACCACTACTCCGGTGGGAACGGCGTCGATGCGCTTCTGGAGAACGTTCATACGGTACTGGAAGACGCTGTGGATGTACTCTGCTTGCGGAATGGCACGCGTGCAGAGGCCGGAGAGTGCCTCCGCCACATCGCAGTGCGTCGTCCGCGCGGCCGCATCGGAGATGGCCGTGCTCGCCTTTCCCCGTTGCCCCATATAAGCATCGTTCAGAAGATTCGGTGACAGCTCCTCCAGTCGCACCAGTGCTGGTGCGTGAGGGCTGCGGCGCTGCCTGCGCAGGTGCTCACGTTGCCTCATTTGCATCGCCTTTACCTCTTTGGTTGTCCATGTGAAGCGGAACACATCGCCACAGGGCTGGCAGATCTTGACCTTTTCCGCCTCCGGCCTGCTGTCGCCACATGCGGCGAAATGGTCTGCTCTCTGGCTCGGCGAGTGCTGAGCCTCGCCCACCAGGGGGTAGAGGTAATAGATGGGCGGCGGCAGTATGACTTTCTCCTTGACTGCACGCTCTGCCATGAACGGTTGCATGATGCTGCTTCGGCACACGAAGCGGCGGATAGCCGATATCGTGGAGAAGGGGGGCTTCTTGGAGAGAGCGTGGGCAGTATGGGCCGCCGGCTTCGTGGTCGCTGATCCTCCTGCAAAGGCGCTCAGCGTCTCCCCGGATGCCTGCGAAATGGCGGTGGGACACGGGTCAGATGGTGCGGTAATCGCCCATACGGGAGTGACCTTCATCAGTGAGTTCGGCGTGTCCGGGCACAGAGAGGCGTGGGAGGCCTCGAAGGGGGGGACAGCGCAGTCCATGAGCGAGAGCGCGGGAGTGGGGGGAAGAAAAGAAGGTTGAGACGTGGGGGTAGATATGGGTGAGTAAGCGCGAGGGGCGAGGATAGGGTGGATGGCAGATTACAGATGTTGGCTGGAGCTCGCGTGTGTCTTACTGTGTGGAGGACTCGACGTGCACCACGTGAGCGACCGACAAGGAGAGAGAGAGGCGAGGCGCGTCCGCTTCGCGGGGAAAACGTATAGAGAGGAGTGTGGGCGAATAATATGTGGATGGGTATCACGGCGAGCGTGCGTGCTTCATATCACTCGAGCTCAGCCTCATCCGCGCGTGGCGACGGGCGTAGAGTAGCGGTGGCAGAAGAGAACCCGTATGGAGAGAGTAAAAGAGGCAGCGAGTGTGCACCGGTGGAGGTGATGCGTGTCAGGGGGTGGGGTTGGGGGTGGGGAGAGGGAGCTGTTGGTGATTGCCTAGTGCAGAGGAGAGGGATGCCATCCATAATTCCTCCACGGCTCAGGCGGCAGCGTGTGCACGCATGCGTCGCACACTGTCCACTGTAGTGTTACTCTGTCACATGCACACACACACTAACATAAACGTGCACGCACATAAGCGCACACAGTGCATGTTAGTGAATGTGTGTGTGTGGAAGCCTCCAGAGAGGGAGACGAAGACTTGAAGAGCTATGGGTGTCGAGCTATCAGGCCTCGCTTCTACTCCCCGACACTGACCCAGTAAAGAGTGGGCGCCGCGGCACATACAACTCTAAGGCGCTCGGCGTGCGGCTCACCTACGGAGCAGTGTGTCGCTCGCAGAGAAGAGACATTACCGTCCATTACACACACACACACACACGCACATACTTATATGTGCATATATATATATATGCACATGCATACAGCGGTGTCCTGTACTGCACGGGCATGCGGGTCTCCTCGCCCTCATGCGTGGATGGGCGGCATCACACGGAAGGTGTACGAAGCGCTGAAGGAGAAGCTCCCTCCCCCCTCCAAAAAGGTCGCAGAGACAACGAAACGGATGACAGCACTGGAAGGCTGTGTGCGTGTGTGTGGTACAAATTTATCGAAGGGAGCAAGAAAAACACCCACATACACAAAAAAGAGCTCAGACTCGCGCTCGCATCCTCTCTGCCACGCATGCCCATACATATGTGCGCACTCACACACATGACGAGAGCTCAGTGCCAAAAAAAAGAAAAAGGGGAGAGGAACGACACAAACACATAGAGACGTGCGGATGTGCCACCGAAGACATGGGAAAAGATCGTCTCCCCATCCCCACTCCCCTCTCAGCCCCATACCCGCCCGTACACACACACACACACTGCACTAAATGAAAGAGAAGTGAGCCAAAGACACCCTCACCTGCCTCGTACATGTATGAGGAGGCACACAGGCGCATCAGCGTTCCATCACATATATATATATGTGCATGCCCGCGCGCGTGTGTGTGTGTTGGTGTGGCCTCCTGTGCTCAGGCCCGTGCGTGCGCGACAGTCAGCGAGAGCGGCGAGGAAAAGGAGATGGAGAGCGAATTCAAAGGGGAGGAGGGCAGTCAGCGAGAAATCAGAAGTGACGAAAAGGGAACAGAGAATCGTATACACCACAGGAAGGGCAAAATCAAAGAAGCTCAGACGCTTACGCGCAACCGCACGCGGAGAGAGAGAGGGAGGGAGGGAGAGGCGCCGCTTGCTCTTCCCCGAGCAGGAAGGGCGACGCTCCATGATGCGCGTGAAGTACCCGAAACCGATGAAAAGACCCCCGAGAAAAGATTGACAGTCCGCTCCCATTGGGGAGAGGAGGAGGAGGAGGAGGGGGGGACAAAGCGAGCGGCAATGAAAACAAAGTGGCACACACACACACACACAGAAAGACGGGCTACCGCCGCGGCAGGCGCCAGCGGAGCGTCATGCCGAAAGTTAACACAAAATATATTTAATAAACCGACGTGTGCGTGTGTTGAGGGGGGGGGAGGGCAGGGAAAAGGGGAGAGGAGGGCAGAAGGAAGCAAGGGGAGTGCAGACTGCCCGCTTATCTTCTACCACACCCTCTTTCGCTCCACAGAAAACGTGAGCAGCACCGCTATAAGCAGAATAGCAAGGGAGAGGGACATGAGCGCTAGGTGACTTGCATCCAGCACATAGTCATCGGTAAGCTCATCACCGCCGCGCAACTGCAGACGCTCCCTGTTCCTTGCGGCTACGTTCCACAGCTGCAGCCCAGTGGCGACGATTCCGAACAGAAGCGCTGCGATTACCGCCGCCTTCGCGTAGAACAGCAGCGCGGCCGAAGCAGTCACCTGCTGGCGGCGCAGACGCGTGTAGGACTTCCGGGCGCGCCGCAGAAAGAGCTGAATGGTGCGCGCTCCGGGAGAGCTCTCCGTCGGTCCATAACCGACTCCAGGCATGCCGTTGTCGCTGCTCAGCTCATCCTCACTGTCGCTATCAGGCCAGTTGCTGGGCACCGACGCGCCTGCCGTGGACGCACGGCTGCGCCGCAGCACGCGGTCGCGCAGCCCGCGTAAGCGCCACCACCGGCTCGGTGCCTCCCGCTCCTCTGCGTTGCTCGTGGAGACAACGCTCTCCTCCAGCATGTCCTGGCTCACGACGTGTCGGCTCCGCATGAACATCCAGTCTGTCGCCGCAGACACCGTCGTCAGCGGCTGCCAGTGCTGCATCAGCACCAGCACCGGCGGCGGAATCGCATCAGCGGCGTGTCCATCGCCTGTGAGAAGCACAGAATGGTACCCGATGGTGAGTGAGGCGTCGGGTTCACCCGGCACCAACATGGGCACCGCCAAGTCGCCAACGCCGCTGCTCCCAGGCGGTGACGAGGCGCTACGCTGGCGGATGCCCTCATGCATCGCACGCTCGCCGTTATCGGCTTCGCCGCCGCCGCCGCGAGACGGCCGGGTAAAGAGGGAGGAGCCAGCTTCGTGGAGCGAGGCGAGCTCCTGCGCGCTGTCGCTGTCACCATCGGCGTCTGAGTGCACCACGCCCTCTGTGCCGCCCCGCTGCCGCGAATGCCAGTCGAGGAGGAGCGTGGTGTTGCTAGATGCAGGTGCCTCTTGCGTGCCGCCGCTGCCGCTCGCCGCGCTCTCCTCCTGCGCCAAAGGACTCGTGTCGGAGGACGCTGTGCCTGAAGCACCGCCACGTGCGGTGCTGCGGCAGATCCCCTCGTGCTGCGCCTCCATCTCCGGCGGCGGCGCTGCAGTGGACAGACCCGCGTTTGGCGTACCAACATCGGTGGCGACACCGTCGGCTGCACTATTTTGGGGCGCCGCTGCGCTACTCGGACCAAGCTCCGGCTGGAGATAGTAGCCTTCGCTGTATGGTGAGAGAGCGCTGCCCACCACGGAAGGCATCGGCGGCGGCACCACCATCGCGCCAGACTCGTAGTATGGGGGCACGAGGAGCATGGGCGATGCTACCGCCGGCCGCGCTGAGGGGGACGTGTGCACCGCCGACGGCTGCTGCGGCACCTGAATGTGCGGCTGTGGTGGCCCCGTGGGTGGGGAGATGGAAGACACCACGAATGTGCCGTCTGCTGTATCTGCGGTGTGGCCTGTCCCGGCCCCGGATGCGCCGGGCGTACCGAGCACTGCAGCCGTTGGTGCCGCTGTCCACGGCATGGCCACTGCCGCGGCACTCTGGGCGCGGTACAGAATCCCCATCGCCAGGGACGCGTCCGCCTCCAGAGCGGCACTGAGCTGGCGGAGCTTGGCGCGCTGCCTGGGCATCATGCCTAATGCCACCGCTGTGAGGACGGTGGCGAGCAGCACGAAGGCGTTGGTGAACATGAGGAGAATAGAAGACAGCGTGAGGCTCACTGGTACCCTTGTGGTGCTGCCAGTAAAGCGAGCGCCGGCCGGATACAAGACCATGTTCATGACGAATTGCGCCCTCGCGGTGAAGCGGAGGGCGCCGGTCGTGTTTGCAGTCAGCTCGTAGAAGGTGAGGTCGCAGACAACCACGCCCGCAACCGCCGGGGGGTGGCCCTTCCAGTGGCCATCCCCCGGCGGCCTGATGGATCCTTGCCCGCAACTGTACAGTGGGCTGGCGGGGGCAATTACAACGTAGTACCCATCCTTGTCCGCGCGGCACTCCTCTAGGTACTCAGCGCAGGTGGTCATTCCGGGCTTGTAGCCGTGCACCACATCCTTTGGGTTCGCGCTAGTAATGAGGTCCACGGCGGACATGACCTTCGAGGTGTTTGCCCTGTCGACGTCCAGCAGGTATGCGGAGACGTCGACGTTATGGATGGCTGTGAGGTTGAGCATGGGGGCCGTGTGGGCGTCGCCGTCGCATCTCAGGGTGAAGACGGCTTCTGCGCACTGAGGGGCGGAGCTGTTGAGGACGATGCGAACGTGGCTCGCGTGGCTGCCAGGCGGCGCCCTAGCAGCGGGGAATACGTGTCTGGGGTCGTTGTGGCCGAGGCCATCGCTCGGCCCAGAGACACCGAGAGCGGGAGGGGCGCGTGAGTGTATCGTTGGAAGGCTCGCAGTGACGTCTCTCAGGCGGCTGCCTACGTCGCTCGGGCCGCGGCGCCTGTACAGAGGCGGAGCAGGTTGAGCCAGGCCATCACCATCTCCGAGGGCGCGCCGACGGATCGCCCGTGGGGCCACGACCCCCCGTGGCTGAGGCGCCAGGCGTGTCGTTACTGTCGGGAGATGAATGTAGGAGCAGGAGCGCACGTGGGCTTGGTCAATGCCGCTGTGGAACAGAAGATCAGGAAGCGGCGCTTGCATGCCATTGGTGACGGACTGCATCCATCCGGACACCTGATCGTCAGTGATGATGTCGCAGGCGTGCTGCTTGAAGACGGTGCAGGGGGAAAAGAGTGCATATGTGCTCAAGTGCTTTCCAAGGCTCCCTTGGATACATTCGGTGTAGGCCGCGCGGCCCTGTATGTCCGTGACCCCGCGTGTGAAGTTCAAGTGCGCGGTGCAGATGGGCGTGAAGAAGGAGAGGAGTAGCAGCCCCATAGCCATCGTGAGGGCTAATAGGAGGGGCGCGTAGAGGGTGAGCACCCGCTTGGCGGGGCTCAGAGGCACCTGGAGGCCGAGGGAGATGACGGGCGTTCCCTGCGCCGCACCCGCGGCCGATGTGATGCTGGGCAGTGCGCCAGGGGTGGGGTAGGGCTGGTGAACGCGAGTGCCGCCAGCAGTCTGCGGCATTGGCGGTGGCATCATGCCCCAGGGTGCGTACGTGACCGGCAGCTGCTGGTACGACTGCTCAACTCGAGGCAGCGTCTGCGGCGAGGAGGGTTCGGTCAGGGCCACGACGGGAAGCGTCGGTGTGGCCGCCTCTTGCGCTGACGGGAGAGCGCCATCTCGGGCTCCCCCGTGCTCTGGCAGTGCCGGCTGCGGTGGCGGTGCGGTGTAGTGTGGGTGCGGATCGTGCCGGTCGCATTCGTGTGGATGGGGCTGCGGCTGTGCGGCGCCACTGTCGACGGACACGAGAAGGGGAGCATGTCGGACCGGTGAAGTCGTGTCTTCGGCGATGATGGTGGAGGGTAACACTGACATGGATGGCGGGGAGCTCCTGCGGATGAGCGGGTAGATAACGGAGGTCGCGCGCTCCGGACCCTTTGCCGACGGGCGACGTCACCGTACGCGCGGGTGATCGTTGTGACAGCGCACAGACGGCGTGCGCGCCTAGAGCTGGGAAGGGTGAGGGGCAACAACAAAAGGATTGAGGTTTCTCTGGTGAGCGTCTGCTGGGAGAGACAGGCGGCTAAAGGAAGAAGAGAGATGTGCGTGTGCGTGCCAGTAGCTGGAGAAGGCGCCGGTGAGGAGCAACACGCCGTGTGAAGCGAGGGGAAGCGATGAAGATAGCGAGAGAGGGAAGACTGTGGATGTGCGACTGGTGGTGACCGACACCAGTTAAGGATAGCACTGCCGGAAGCTGCAGAGTTGATCAGCGCGAGGGCTTTCAAGCAGTTCGAGGAGGGCGCCTAGTGCACCCACCGATGGTATCAGCACGGTGACAGCCCTCCGACTCCTGCAAAGAAACAAAAAATATGTATGAAAAGAGGGAGCGACAGAGAACAAGTCGCCGCGCGAGACGGACTGCGCAAAGACGCAGAGAAAGCAAGATGAGAGGATCAGGGTGCTAAGGGAAAGGCGGAAAGCCTGCGTAGCGGTCACCGTTGCGAGGGGGAGAGGTGAGGGAGAGCCGGGGGAGCGTCCGTTGCCTTTCCATTGTTTGGGTGGCCAAGCAAAGAGTGATGGTGGTGGTGGTGGGCGGTGAGCAAGCAGGCAGGCCGGAGGAGGAAAGTGTGTATGAGAGAGGAATACGGAGGCGGGAGGCATACCTGTGCGCTGCCAGCTGCCAGCTGGACGCACGTACAGCGTTCCCGCCGTCCACTCAAGTGTGGTCGGCGCCGAAGAGAGCACGGGCGAATGTGGACATGGTACCATGGCGCAGCGGCACTGCAAACTGCCATTGGCTCGCTCCCCTCCCCGAGTCCGTCCATAAACATCTCGAAGTCATTTAAATGTCTGTACAAGTCGCCGGCTCTCTTTGCCCCGTGTGCGGTAAAAGGACGTGTGGGGAAGAGACCGAAAACGGCGTATGAGGGTGGGGTGGGGTGGTGGAGAAGGAGGCGCCACCCAAAATCGTACTCCGTTCGTTTCTTCCGCCCGCACCCGCTCGACAGAAGGCCCCCTTTTCTTCAGTGCCGCGCTTTCTGTTGGGGAGGGGAGGGGCATTACGCGCATAGCTTACCCCCTTTTCGGGTGACCAAAGCGGAGGAAACCAAAAGGTAAAAGGAGAGAGACGACCAGCAGTCATGCCGCCCTTCTCTGACGCCGACGACACACACACACACACGCAGACGCACACGGAGACACAGTCGAAACATCGCAGCCATTCACACACGCGAAGGGGGCAGAGGAGTCGAGCGAGGCAAAACCAAGGGGGGAGGAGAGGGGAGAGAGGGGGGCCGTGGGAAGGGTAGAGGAGCAGCCGTTGAAGCACCCAGAGTTTTGAAGTGCCGCCGTAGGGTACAGTGGAAGTCGCTCTGTAGCGGCTCAAGAAGGGTAACAGATGATTGCGCAGCTGTTTGTATTCAAAGAGTGATGGGAATGGGGGTGGGGGCGGAGGAGAGGATACCGCAGGCCACCGATTCCTGGGGCGATGTTTGGTGCTTCCCTTGCGCAAGTCTGATCATCGGCTTACAGTGTTTCTCGGCCACTACAACGAGGAAAGGCTCTGCTGGAGCGCCTCTGTCGAATACTGACAGAGGTGGTGGAGGTGGTGGGGGCGCCGCTGGCAGCTGGGGGAGGGGTGTAGCGAACACCAAAGAGAGAGAAGAGGGGAGCGAATTCGACACACAACACACACACACACACATACACATACACACCAAGAAAGAAAAAGGAACAGCACACCCCATTCCGATCTTTCGCGCAGAGTACAGCAAGACATTTGAAAAAAAGTGGAAGACGCCATCAACGCTGCTCACTGCATTTTCGATTTGCGTTGGCAGCATACGCCGTCTTCCATCTCCATGGGCCATTCCTTACGGGGATCGGCGAGCATACGAAAAAATGTATATGCATAACAGACGCCCTGAAGGAGAAGTCGGTGTGGGACACATGGAGAGGTCTGCGGTACTAAGGCTGTTACAGAGAGAGAGAAGCGCCACCACGTCCCTGCGCCGAGTGACGTCAAGTTGGCCCGTCGCTTTTTTTCTTCTTCTCTGCCTCCTCCCCCCTCGCTCTTCACGGTCTCCGGCAGGGACGACCGACTAAGTGACACAGTGGCATCAACGCCGCGTACACCATCTCCTTGCGCTGATGTGGACGTTACACATGGCTGGCTCGACCTCACCCTCGACCGTAGCAACACGCCTTGTTCGACAAGTTGCCACGCCGACACAGAAAAGGAACGAGAGAGGGAGAGGGAGAGAGAGAGAGCAGAGACGCGAGGGAGGTCAACGTAAGCTCCCCCCTCTCCTCCCTCCCCCCACACACAACGCGAAAGGGAAATCGCATTTGTTCGAGAGGGAAGCAGCTAAAAGAGGCGGGGGTGAGGGAGAGGAGCGGCTGAGATGTAAGAGAAGCGAAGGGGAAAGGGGGGGGATCGGCAGGGAGCCGAGAATGAATTGGGTAAGAAGACAGGGACTTCGAAGAGAGACGGGCAGCGAGAGGGTGAAGGAAGGATATCTTGAGGGAGGTGCATCGAGCAGAGATGATAAGCGAGAAAAAAAGGAATCAATGCAGAGCGTTCGTGTACATCTTACATGTTGAGTTGGTATGTCGTATGTGCAGCGCAGTCGGCCCTCTGCTCGTGCGATGGCGTTAGTCGAGTGGTCGGCAGGTGACGCGTACTGGACGGCTGCTTCCTCTCTCCCCTTCCTCACTGGGTAGCATTCGTTGGGAGTGGGTGGGGAAGTTTGGCATCTCCCGACGTCCCCTTGCGACGCGACGCTCATCTCCTTTGCACGTGCACTTGCACACACGCCCACGTGCGCGGCATCGAGGGCATTCATCCATCTCTCTTCATATATATATATATATATATGCATATAGGAAGAGTGAGCATGTGCCCCCCTCCCAGCCCCAATCAAAGATGTCCTCACACTCGAGCACTCCAACGGAAGAGGAAAACACCATGAGCCACTTGACCGGACATCAGAAGCTGCCCCAGGCCAAGGTAGAAGTTAATGCAAGAGGAGAGAGAGGGAGATGACAAAAAAGAGTGTGGAGGGAGGGAGGGGGTGAAAAAAGTAATAAATGCTCTGTTCTGTGTTGCGAGTCATCGTTCACCTCTCACTATATATATTTAATATATATATACGCATATACACACACATATATATATATATGCATATTTAGCCCTTTCGCTGATGCGTCGTGCTCCCTCCACCCTCCACCTCCTCAATACACACAAAAGAAAAGTGATTTGCTGCGCCTTAAGAGGCATCTTCAGTCAACCCATCTCACGCGCTGGGAGGGAGTGCGCACATAGATTTTGTCACGATGGAAAACAAAGGAAAGTGTGTGTGTGCGTGTGTGGGCGGAGCAGAGAGAGAGAGCGAACGCAGGGCTGATGGAAAAGGGGGATCGTTACCGCAGGCGCGTACAGATATCTGTCTACGCACACAACCGTGCGTTTTTGCATGGAAGTAGCAGCTGCAGCGCCCGCGCAGCACCCCCCCTCCCTCCCTCCCCCCGCCTTTCCGCTCCGTTGCTCATCCACGTGATAGATGAGAGTCGAAGCGAGGGAGGCATCGCAACAAGGTAGTGAAGCCACTGCGAGAAAATGGGTGGGGTGGGTGGGTGTAGGTGGTGGTGGTGGGGACGGCGTCTCAGTGCCTGTATTACAGCCCACCTGAGGAGAGGAGCAAGACAAGACGTCACGGGGAAGAAAAAGAGGAGGGGTGGCAGGGCACAGGCGCTCGTCGAGTGCCAACCCTTTCCTCCTTTTTGGGTTCCCCCGAAACGGGGCAAAGGACAGCCGACCAAAGAGAGGCAAAGACAAAACAGAACCGTCGTAGTCGGCAGCCGACGGCCCGACACAAATAGAAAAACGTTCAGAAGAAACGGCTCTTCACGCATCAGCGGCCTATGAGAGGGAGGGAGAGGTGAGGGCATTTGAGGTGTGATCAAGGGGAGAAGAGGAGGAAGTGGGAGTGGTGGTGGCGGAGGAGAAGCGCCGTGTGCAAAATTTTGTAATGGTGAGGCCATTGTCACAGGAGAAGACGAGCGACGTCGGGTTGACGGCGTGACGCGAGAGAGGCGCGAATAGAGTGCGAGCACACACACACATACACACAAACACACAGAGTCGAAGGGCTCCAAAGAGGCCTTCGACTGCGTCACCGCGGGGATGGCACGCGCCGGCACCGATAATAATCACAGCAGGCACGCGCGCAGTGACGAAAAATATACAGGGCAGACCAGCGTCGAAAAAAAGAGGGGAGGCTCACAACAGCCAAAAGAAAAGAGAGCAATGGCGCCGCCCAACGCGGTAAACACTGTACCTTCCCTCTCTCCACAGCATCTGTTGGCGCATGTATGTCTTGCCGCGGTGCTGTGGCCAGGGCCGCCGTAGACACAGGCCCTCCTATCTGAAGCGTAGAGAGGGGAAAGTGAGGTTCCCCAAGCGAATCTGGGACAGACCGGGACAGTCTCTCCTTCATCATTCGTCAGGTGTCCCGTGCACACCGAAGTGCCCGGTTCAGCCGCCGAGACGGTGCCGGGCCCCTGCAAAGCGCGGGGCTCTCGTATGTTCGTGGTGTGTGTGTGCGCGCTCTAGCCTTGTGCGGCCCCCTTCTCCTCAACGCGGCCGGCAGAGCTGACCACCGTGATAGAGGTGGGTGTCCTGCCGATCGGGTTGAACTCGAGTTCATTACCGCCGGAGTCTCCAGATTTCGGCTGCTGGTACGGGTGCTCTGACTCCACCCTCACGCCTGCGTCGTCCTCGTCAGGCGCGTCGCTGTCATCATTGTAACAGCAGCAAAATGGGGCGGTGCCGAAGTACGAAAGGAGTGCCGTCACCACCGCAGCCGTGATGACCAGCAGGGTGCTGGTGACAGCGATGAAGACGATCCCGTCTAATCTGGCTCCGTCGGTCATGGTGCACTAGACGAATCAGATGCTCAGTTCCTCGCACTCCTCCAGCCCTCCTTTTTTTTTCGCTGGATGTACGCACTGTGCACAGAGTCCCGAAGGTCACGTTTGTCTGGACGAGCGCCGGCGCGAGAGGCGCCGGTGATCGATGAAGCACCGCGAGAACGACGTCAGGAGAGAGGTGCAGAGAGGCCAAAAAAGAAGGAGAGGAAGAGAGGTCGTGAAGTGGCGTGAACAGGTGAAAGGGGTGTGGGTGGGCGAGGCGGAGTTGGGTGGAGCGACAGCGGTGGGGATGGCTGATAAGGGCAGGAGAAAAAGGATTGGGGCACACGGATGCAGACGGTGTATATATATATATACGAACATGTACACCTATAATTGTATGCATAAAAGCTGAGAAGAGCGGGTGCACGCACAGAGAGTGGAAATGCGGAACGAAGAATATGAACGAGAGAGAGAGGAGAAGGGTGAGGAGCGGTTGGGGTGTGAGAGAGGGTACAGTGGGCTGCTTCACGGGGCAGGCAGAGATCGGGGAAGAGGCCGCCAAGAGGCATAGAGGTTGTGAGAGGGGCATCAGCAAAGCGCGCGGGAGACGGAACAGAGAGCTGCACGAAAATGACGAGAAGAGCTCCAACCAGCACACGACGAAAATGGCGTGCCACGTGAGGGGAGGGAAGGGGGTGAAAGAGAGCGCAGTGCACATCCCCCAAAAAAACACAGAAAAGGGGAGGGGGACGGAGATGTCGCGTGGAAGCGCTTGAGCGGGCCGTCGTCTCGCCGTGCTCGCAGCGCCACAGTAGCAGAACAAGGGTGGGCAGGTGGGAAGACAACAATCAGATTGAAGGCCGGGTATAGGCTCGCGCGTATTGACTTTTTCGATGATGAGCTGAGAGCGAGAAATAAACTTCTCTTCGACCAAAAGTAAACAGACAGACTGCCTTATTGTGCAAACTGTGCAGGTTGTGATGAGGGTGCCCCCCCTGCGCCTGGGGGAGTGCAGTCGCGGCACAAGAGAGTCAGGGGAGGGTGGAGGGCGGAAAGGGCGGTGGTGGTGCTGGTGGCGATACAAACACTATGGCGAGCAGAGGAGGAGACACGGTGTAAGGAGGACTCTCGCTCCCTCCCTCTCTCTCCCTCTTAACCACACAAACTGCTATGCAATGGATGGCCGAGGGAGCCCAAACGTCGAGTCGGCAAAGGAAAGCGGAGGGGAACGAGGCTGACGAATTCGTGCTCGGCACCACACAGCTGTAGGCGTACCTCAACCAAACACACACACATCTAAATGTGTATCTGTGTGTGTTTGTGTGTGTGCCTGCAAGGGAGAGTAAATCGCACAAATAAGGGCGGCGCACGGGCGTATGCGCACCGTTTGCGCGTTACGCGTGTGCGGGAGGGCACCAATAGGAATGAGTATGGTGAGGCGAGAGAGGAGGAGGTGAGGGGGTTTACGGAATGCGAAGGGAAGGGGCGAGAGCGAGCGAGAGAGAGAGAGCCGCGGAGGTGGAGGAGCAGGAGGTCCACGCAGGCGGGGATGAAAGAGGAATACGAGGGAACGCTGCGGGGGTCGTTTGCAGAAAAGAGAGTGACTCAGACCACAGAAAGGAAGCGCGCGCGCACGATGATGTGGTGAATTCACAGGCATGGAGGTTCGAGCCTTCGACGGCGGTGTGCTGAGGCACCGGCTGACGCGTGGATCCGCGCCATGTGGGCAGCGCCAGAGACACAAAATCTGGGCGTTGAGAGAAGCGGGCCGCTCATGTCCCAAACGCATGCTGACGAACCTCTTTGCTGGATGGATGCCCGCAACGTAGACCATTTCTGCTTTCTCTGCGCTCTTTTTTTGTTTTATTTGATCGCTGTTGATGACCGAGTTGCTGATGCTTGCGTAGAGAGCTCTGCAAGCACTGAGGGAGGGGGACTGTCCGGCAAGGGGGCGGCGGTGGCGGGAAGAGCGGCAAGCCAGTGAACGTAACAAAGACATACGACGGATCGACGAGAGAGAGAGCGAGGGAGAGGCGGGAGAGACACAAAATATACAAACAAAGAAAAGATACACCACTTCAAAGAACTTCCCTTAAGAGAGGCGAAACGATCGACTCAAAAGAAGAAAACGCAGCCCTGCAAGCGAGCGGAGGAGTAAGTGCTGCCAGCGACGATCCCAACTGTATGACTCGCCGCCACAGTTTCTTCAACGTCTTACTCACCCGCGTGAGCAACTCCCCTCCCCAATCAGAGGACTCATACGCCACTCATTAAGCTGGCGTAGTACTAAGCGCGCGGCTGGCGGCAAGTCCACCTGCCAACACACAGGCAGGAAAGAGCGACCACCACAACGCTGAAAAGTCGCGACCGAGTGGCTGACAAGAGGTGTGAGCAGACACAACGAGCTCGGACGAAAGAGAGGAATGCTGAGAGGCGATTAAAAACCTCCTCGTGTCCATTTCTCTTCCCACCCTCCCTCCAACACTGTCGACGCGGAGGCCGCTGCACTCGCCCCCCCGTACGCTCTCGACGAAAGAGGAAAGAAGAAAAAAACATGACACCAACCAAACAGCAGCAAAGGCGCGTACTCTTTCTCTCTCTCTAAACGGGCCTTCTCCCAGCGCATACACTTCTATCGAAGCAGAAATCCCGAAGACATACAGGGTGTGCTATTGCATGCGCTTGAAGGCCTTGACGCCACTGTACATCGACACTTAGGCCGGGAGAAGACGGGCGAAAAAAAAAGGTGCGGTGATAGTGGTGTCAAGAGAGCTTAGCAAAGAAAGGAGTCGCATCATGACGCGACGACTCTGTGCGTGTATGTGGGCGTACCGTCCAGTAAAAACGTTTCCTGCTTAGTCGATGACTTCATGAGCCAAAAATACGAAACAAGGCGAGATGAAACAAGAAAACAGACGCCAAATCACTCAAACACAGCAGTGCGACGGGCCCCGGTCGGCAGCGATGCACTTCCTTTTTACAGAGTGGAGGATAGTGCCGTTTCCTTCGGCTGGCTACTGCTTCCGCTTCGAAGAGCTGCGGCGCTGCGAGCCGTTGCGGGCCGTCATCGAGGCGGGCGGAAAGGACGACGCGGCACTGGTCTCCGGTGACACCCTGCGCTTTTGCTTGCGCTTGCATCCGTGCGGGGCGATGTCGTCGTCCGATTCCGTCGACGCCCCCCAGTGGACACACGAGGGTGTTTCAGAATCCTCTTCATCGTCGGAGCGGATGTCCTTGCGCTCCCCACCAGTGGCAAGGGTGTATGCCATAGAGATGATGAGGACCGCCCAGTACACGTGCAGCCCTTGAAGCGCTATGTTCAGCAGGAAGGTGAGCATCCACAGGTTGAAGTTGCCGTGACGCACCTTGGGGGCCATGCGTATGGTCGCCTTGCCTATAAGCGGCAAGCAGTAGAGCCGAAAAAAGAAGAAGAGGACCGCGAAGGCGGCAAAGCAGTAGTTCACACAACGTTGGGTGATGATGTACCTGTACACGATGGACTGCCGGTACCTCTTGCCGTTCTTCTCCGCGTGCTTCTTGTTGTAGCGCTCCTGGCGTGCCATCTCCTCATGTGACATATAGTGAAGGGACTTGCTGACGGATAGCATGATGTCTGAGGCGTCGTGGATGAAGAGCACGTATGCACCAAAGCGGTGCTGGAGCCCGATGTGGGAGAAGATTATGAGCAGAAACGTGGTGAGGTGGTGCACCATGTACTCCACGAAATCGGACCGCTTCACGTGACGCTCGACAAAAAAGAGGGAGCACATCTCGGCCAGATAGAAGGCCAGGCTGTAGTGGTAGTACGTGAGCAGCTCTTTTGGAGGGTTGTACGGGTGCGGCAACAGGAGATGCAGGCTGGCCTCGTCGTCGAGCGGCAGCTTGAACCACGGCTGATTACGCTGCACGTAGTAGCCGAAGCAGGAGGAGACGAGATAGAACAAGGACAGCAATGCCTGGTTCTGAAACTTCGTGAGCTTCTTCTGATTGCGTGGCGAGAGGGAGGCCATGCCGCGCTTGCCGGCGGCAATGCGGAGACGGTGGAGGGCGGAGTTCTCTGTGACGACACCCATGTAGATGCCGAATCGCGCGAACGGCTCCCAGAAAAGGCAGCGGATCAGCAAAATGCCGAGGAACCAATACATGGTTGGGAAGAGCACGGGCAGTAAGCTTAGGTCCATTCCCCACCCGCTGCACCCTACACCAAGCTTTTCTTGGTACGCCTTGATGTTGAGGAAGGCTCTCGGCAGCTCCGACCACTGCAGTGTCGTGCGCGACGTGTCCAGGATGCGGCGTGATGCGTTCGCTGGATCTGGGATGTACAGCTCCGCTAGCGATGCGAACGGGCTGCCAATGCCCTGCGCTCGCATTGTCTCTGCTGAGTACCGAAGCGCCATGATGCTTACGCGGTAATCGAAGCGACGGCAGCACAGATGTTCTAAGGAGAAGGAAAAAAGGCTGCGCTACGCTGAAGAACAACGAAACAAATTAGATGAGTAAGCGGCATACAATCGCATACACACACACACAGACAAAGTTACGGAGACGCCGAAACAAAACGAGCTGAAGAGAGTCAGGCGTGCTCACTCACGCACCCATTCACACACAAACATATATATATATATGTATGCAGGCACAGACAACAAGAGGAGGCAGTTATTGTATGTGTGCGCCCGTACTTATGTTCCCTGCTGGCGTATGCACGAGATGTGGGCGGGTGGGCGGGGGACGCTGTAAGCACGCAGAGAGGCAGAAGAGGCAATACAGCAACAACGGAAAAATCTAAATGCGCGTGCGCGTGCTTGTGTGTGAGTCAGGTGGTGGGGATGGGGCGGGGAGGGAGGGCTCGGTGAAAATATCTGTCCTTTAAGAGAAGAGAACAGAGAAAAAAAGCAACGGCAAAAAAATGGAATATATATATATATATACGCGTGTGGAGGTTGTGAACGAAAAGGGGCAATGCGATGTGCGCTAGCTGAACCGACCACACGCACACGGGCAGGCCGAGAGGAAAGTACACAGGCAGCGCCGGCTAAACAAACAAAAAAGAACGACACCGCGACGGGCGACGAAACGAGTGAAGAGGAGACGGAGAGGAGAGCGCGATGCCCCTTCGCTCTCACGCGCTGCTTCTCTTCCCCTGCCCTTTGCCGAGGTGTCCCCTTGAGATGTAAGGGGGGTGAGAGATGCACAAGAAATAGCGTTGCAGGGCCAGGTCGTATATTCACGTGAGGAAGAGAAGTGAAGAGAGGCAGAGGCACCGTGGGCGGTGTTGCCCAAATCAAAGCTATGCTCAGCGCGTATGCCTATGCATGTAAGTGCACGTTCGCACTTCCGGTAGCGTCGGCCGGTGACTGTTTGTTTCGCTTCTCTGTGCGTAGGAGAGAAGTTGGGGGGGGCGGGGGGGGGAGCGGCACGGTTTTATGTGAGCGTGCGCGGGTGTATTCGTGAGGAGAAGCAGAGATGATGGGGTGGAGGTCAGATACGCACAAGCAGTTAGATGGAAGAACTGCTTCAACGTGGAAGCACACGGGCCATGAAGTCGAGGAGAGAGAGGGGGGGAGAGCGCAGAACAGTGCGACTGTCCGGCGCCCCGAGGAAAAGGATACCGGAAAAAAAAGAAGGGAAGCACATAAATGGGCAACGCTCGTCGCGTGCGGCGCTGCCGTGCTGAGAATGCCAAACTTTGTGCCTATTCTCCAACGACATCGAAGCCAACCCCCCTCCTCCCTCCCTCTCTGCGCATCATCTTTTTTTTTCGTAACCTGGCCTGAGAGGGGAACGGTGCCTCACGCCGCTGATATCCTGTGCGCCGGGTGCATGCACCGCCAACGGGCCGTCTGTAAATGCATGAGGAAGAGAGCCGCCGGCCACATCTGTTCCCCTCTCTCCCCCTCCTCTCTCTCTCTCCCTCTCCCTCGGCCACGACCACGACGCACCGGCCCCTCTTCGGGCAGCAAAGAGCAAAAAGAAAATCGAAAAGGAGGGGAACGGCGTCCCGTGCGGGCCGACTCCGTTTCCTCTGCCTCTCTCTCTGTGTGTGTAAGGGGGGGCGTGTGTGTGGTAGAAGACACCCGCATATACAAAAGTGTGCGTGATGAAAGCGCGAGTAGGTCATCGTGCTTGCGTGCTACCGTGTCTCCCTTCCTTCCCCCATCTCCACTCCACTGTCAGAGGCTCGTGTGCAAAACGCCGCAGCGCTTATGAGCAGAGAAGGGGCATCGATGAGCGAAGAGAGGCAGAGAACGAAGGGCCAATCTGACACGTCTCTTTCCTGCATCTCTTTGTTCCCACGAGGGAGAGCGACGCCACACATACTTCCTCACCACATCGAAGCAGCACGCATCTAACGCACTGACTTCGCGATGTCTCACCGTCGAGCTTGACCAGCGCCATTCTTTTCGGTCGTTCGCTTCCATCACGGCGTTCCCCCCACCCCCGAAAGTGTTCCCTCCCTACTATCACGCACACACACTGACTGTCGCTGAAACACATCAGTCTCCTTCGTATGCTCATCTCCCAAAGGTGCAGCTATTCCCAGAGGCACACACACACAGAGACAAGCACAACACACCTACAGAACTGCATGGGGGCGTGAAAGAGGGGAGGCCAGATCCTTACGTTGGTGTAAGCACTGCGCAGAGATGCAACCAGTGATTCAGGAAAAAAACGCGCTCCAAAGCAATGAAAGCGAAGCCGGACTGAGAGATGAAGCCGCCCACGTTACAAGCCGAAAAAAAGGATATCCGCCAAGAGACCGCTGCGGCTGTGTGCTGCCAAGATGCACACGTGGTGCCCCGTTTCGCGAGGTCGTGCAAGAGGCCAGCGCGAGGTCGAGCATACCGCCTGCGCTTGACCAGACATTTTTTTCCGACCACCCGCGCGACCGCCTCCGCTGCCACTTGAGGAGAATTTTTTTGGCGGCTCCTGTCGCTGCCGTCGTCGCTGGCGTGATCGGTAATATGCAGCGCAAACTGAAGCACCTTTTCGCGCACCAACATCACCTCTACTCCAACTGAGGACCCCCAGCGCCCTGCCCTGCATCTGCTAAAACTTCATCTCCCACGCCACTTCCACTCAAAAAGACTGCTGCCCGTCAGCAGGCGGTGCCGTTCAACGGGCGTTTTGCTGAAGTCGTCGGAGCGCTTCCACCAAGCCCTGCGAGGGCCCA
>NC_090166.1:931727-946727 GCF_017916325.1 Leishmania martiniquensis
CCTCAAAGGAATGACAAGGCCTGAGCACGTCGTTGAAGAACTTCGAGGAGAAGAGGCGCATCGCCGGGCAGAGGGACGTCGGCGATGGAAAGAGGAATGCTGCAGACTCCCTCAACAGCACCTCCAGCTGTGCCTCCCAGAAAAGCGCGTGCGCGGCCACTCTCGCGGGCAGACAGCTTTCGCCAGCCGTGCCCTTCTTGGCTGTCGGTAGGCAGAGAGTCGAAGCTGCAGGCTTCGTTGGCCCCAAGTACGTGAAAGGGGCCCACTCCACGGCGTGGCTTGAGCTCGCCGAAGCGCCGTTGCAAGCGGGCGAGCTCTCAGTGCACCATCATGTCAATAAGACAGCACGTCTTCGGCGGCGTGGTGGGCTGCTGGGCCCATGACCACATGGAGACCAAAGAGTGGGGGTGGGCGGCAGGAGCCTTTCGAAGAGATGACGGTCAGGTGTCATGGCCGTTCAATTACATTGCATGAACTCCCCTCCACGGAGTCGCTCTTTCGTCTCGGCAGCTTCAGGGAGGAACATAGGGCTATGGACGTGTGCACCGCAGGGGGCCGCGCTCCACCTACGGAGAAGGCGGAAGAAGGCCTGGCAGATATCAGCTTAACAGATGCGTGTGTGAGGGGGGCCGAGGTGAATGTGTATAAGGCAGCGCGACCTCTTCCCTCCTCCACCTTTGCCTCTCAGCTGCATCAACCAAAGTGGCGACGCTGCACGAGGTGACAAAATAGTACCCTCTCTGGAGCGACAGCCGAGATGCTCCCGTGTCCGGGCTGGATGGTGTGCTCCTGCCCCCCCCCCCCCCACACCTGGTGACTACTGCTCTGCCGTTGGGGGGAGGGAGGGGCAGGAGCACCTGACCGCGTGCCATGGGCACCCGTGATCCGTACGCGTGGGAAAGGCAGGGGGAGATGATAAGAAAGAGGCAGGGCCGAAGGCGTCGGTGCCCTGAGAAAGAGGGAGAAAGGGGAAGGCAGAGGGTGCGGAGAGCCACTGCGGGCACGGGAGCAGAGTTCGTCTGTCTGTGTGTCTATGTGCGTGTGGAGGGGTGCGAAAGAGCAACAGAACCACAGAGCACATGCACCAACGTCCTCGATGCACTCCGCTCGGCAACAGCGAAAGAAGCGGAGACGCGAGGGGACATTCGGCATACGGCGATGCTGTCGTTCCTCTCCTGCCCCCTTCCCTCAGCATTCCTTTCTGTTTTCTTCTTCCCCTCCCCACCCTGCTGCCGGCAGTGCGAATGAGCCCAGAGGCCATGCCTCCCGCAACGCACCAGGGCGGGCCTTCTAGAGTGAAGAAGTGACACAGAGAGAGAAAGAGAGAAAAGTGCCTGCAGGAGGAGCAACAGGAGGGTGGCATCATCACACGCACAGTGCTGAGCGAGTGAAGTGCTTAGGGAAAGGAAATGATTCAGGCGAGCCGACGCAAAAAATTAGTATGAGGTGGCGAGACATGTGGACTCAAAGAGGAGGAGGAGAGGGAGGGAGAGCCCGATGCAGGAATCAGAAGAAGGATTAAGACAAAGGTGAGGTGGACAAAGACACCCACACCCGCACCGACAAAGAGGTAAGCCAAAGAGTCGGCGACGTCTTCGGCTGACACTCGCCAAAGCCGAGAGGTTTCGACGCGAGGAAGCTTAGACGTACCAGGCGGAGGAAGACGCACAAAAAAAGGAGAGCGGAGAGAGGGGCAAAGACGAGCAGCAACGCCTTGGCGCCGTGCACACACCCCAAGAGGCAGCTACGTAGTGAAAGGTGGTGCACAGAGCCAAGGAAAAAGGGGGAGGGGATGCCGAGAATACAGTGTTGAGTGGAGAAGCTGAGAAGGGCGCGGGAAAGGGGAGGGGAGGGGGAAGGGTCGGGGGTGAGAGACGGCTGCAGCGGTCGTCTCAGCCGATGACTGCCGCGGCCTTTGCGGAAGGTCTGCGCGCATTTCTCAGTTGCTACAGCTGCCCTCCGCTCGTTCGCCGGGAGGGTATGCCTCCACGCTGGTGCCCGCATGACACGTCCAACGCGAAAAACACAGCCAAGGAAAGAGTTGCATAAGACCGAGAAGGCGAGCGAGCAGACGGCTCTGCAGGGCGCTAAAGAAGAGGCTGCAGGTCAAGTAGGACGGGGGAAGGAGGAGGAGAGGAGGATGGCCGTGAGGGTTGCACACGCAAAAAGGCTTGAGGATGCCTCCACCAACGAGGAGCGGAAAAAAGAAAAAAAGCGAAGATGCAAGCGCAAAAAAAAGTTACCGTCCGCTATGCAGCGCCTTCGAGCCCTCCCACAGCACACCCACGTCAGTCATTTTTTTTTTTACTTCACCTGGCGCCGCAGGCAGAGACGTCGCGCGAGCTGACCGACGCGGCGGGCTTACATGTTGCCTCTGACGCAGTAATGCGGGTCCGTGTACAGCTTCACAAAATCCATCGTGAATCGCATGCTGGCATCCATTTGCTCCACCGAGACGTACTCGTTCGGCAGGTGCGCCATAGATTCGGGCCCCGGCCCGACAATTACCGTTGGAATGCCGAGAGTGTCATGGAAGAATCCTGCCTCTGTGCCCCCAGCGCAGCGGTGCACCTCTGCGTCTCGAAGTAGCCGACGCGCGTGCTTTGTGGCCTCTGCCTCTTCGGAAGCGTTGAAGGCAGGGTACGAGACGCCTCGCGTAATCGTGACCGCCGCCTCCGGGTGCTCTTCCTTCATGAGGGGCAAAACCTCCTCTTCCACGTACCTCTGCAGCTTCTGCTCGAGCTCGCACGCCAACTCAGACTCGGTGAGTCGCACGCTGCAGGTGAAGGCGCATTCTGCTGGAACCGTGTTCACCGCGTTACCGCCCTGTATGAGACCGGTGGAGATGCATGCAAACGGGCAGCTATAGCTCTTGTCTTGCAGCGCGTTCTTCTTAATGTCCAGCGCGATATCTCGGATTTTTGTGATGATCTGAGCCGCGTGCTCGATCGCATTACAGCTCGTGTTCATGAGGGCCATGGAGGAATGAATCGCCTTGCCCTGAACCTTTACATGCCACTCACAGAAGCCCTTGTTGCCGGTGACCACCATCATATCTGTCGGCTCACCGATGAGGCAGGCGTCCGCCTTGAAGCCTCTTTCCTCCAGGTACGTGAGCAGGTACGGTACACCGCAGCAACCCAGCTCCTCATCATATGAAAAGGCAATGTGGATGGGCTTCACGCGCTTCATCGACAGGAACTCCGGTACCAGCGCCATCACAATGGCGAGGAAGCCCTTCATATCGCACGCACCGCGGCCAAACAGCTTGCCGTCCTTCTCCACCATCGTGAACGGGTCGGTGTCCCACTTCTGCCCATCGACCGGCACGACGTCTGTGTGGCCCGACAGAACAATGCCGCCCTGCGTCACTCCCTTCTCTCCCGGCAGCGTAGCCCACAAGTTGGCGTGCGTCTTCTCTGGGTTGTACACGAGGGTCGCCTCGACACCGACGAGCTGCAGGCATTCCTTCATGTATTCGACCAGTTGGAGGTTGGAGTTGCGGCTGACGGTGTCGAAGGCGATGAGCTTGGCGAGCCACTGCCTGTAGTCTCTCGGGTAGGGCATGAGGCGGAGGGGCGTAAAAACAACAGCAACAAGGGATCGTGGGCCCCTACGGAGGAAAGGGTGCTGCGAGTGGCGGCGACAGCGACGAGGAAGAAGAAATCAACAGCGATAGATGAAGAGGGGATAGTGTGCAAGCGCTTCAGCCGCGACGCATGACCATGTGTGTGTGTGCGCGCCGGGGAGGGGTGGCAGTGCGTCCGAGAGGAAGGAGGTGTGGCGATGCGCGGAATGAGGGAGGATCGAAGGCTCGTGGAGAGGAGAAGGGGGAGGGGGCAAAGGAGCAGAGAAAACGAAGTAAGGGGGTGGGGTAGAAGGGGGCGGAGGTTGTAAGGGAAGGGAAGACATGGGGAGTCGAATCTGGAGCAGCGCCAAGTCAGGAGCGGCATCTGCTCACTTTGACTGGCGCGCGGTAGTGAGAGAGCGAGAGAGAGAGACACGGGACACAAGAAAGGCCGGCGGCATGACCAGGATAGCAGAAATGCGCCGTGCCCGTGAAGGAGCTGACGGATGGGTTTCCCTGGGCAATGCCGTGCGAAGCACAGGTGGCTCTGGCAAGCGTCACGGGCTCCAGTAGACAGCCGCGCGGCTATGCAATAACACGCAAGAAAGCACGGACGCAGCGAATGCGAGTGTGTGTGTGTGTGTGTATGCATGTCCGAGGGATGGCGGCAGGAAAGAGGATGCCCCAGCGAAATAAAGCGCGCGAGGGGCATCAGCAGCTTTGTGCAGATCGGAGCATGCGAACACACACACACACACACACATCCTTTCATCGAGCACATCAGCAGATGCTAAGAGGTACACAACGAAAGAAAACCCTGCAGATGCACAGCACACAGCCACACGAGCTGATCGCGCAGCGGCCTCAGGATAAGACAGGAGCATTCGCGCGTGCCACGAGGGCCACTTCGCCCACGCGGAGTGGTATAGGCGGGAAGAGGAGGCGTATGGGAAGCCGCGAGGAAGAGCGCACATTTAGGCCACAAAGACGAAGAAGAAGCACCCCTCCCCTCCCTCCCGTGCCTCCAGCATTCACGACTTGCCCGTGGTGGCGCACCCTATATGCATCGGCCGAAAGCAGCAAAAAAAAGGACAACAGACAACCGTCCACCCACACCTAACAGCAGCGGTGACGGGCAGGGGAGGGAGGGGAAGGGAACACTTATCTACGAAATGGCACCGGAAAAGACGCCTTGCCACCATGTGGCCAAAGAGGTCACATAGGGGCGGAGAGCCTTTCTCTACCGGAGCACCCCATTTCATTCGGTGCTCCTACCACTCCAAGGGGAGGGGTGCCAGAGGACGAGGTGCGCATCGGCCCGATGCATGACACAGCAATACAAGCAACCAAGAGCTGCAACAATAGGCGAACGTGGGGTAGGGGCAAATACACGCCTCCGCTCGAGTCTTTTGCGCACCTCTCCCCCTTCTCTCGTCGGCAGGCCGATATATATACACACACACACATACATGCATCTATATCTATATGTATGCATGTACTCACGTTGCCATGCGCGGCACTCGAGTGAGCATGGAACCGTTAAAGCGCTGGTACGCAGGCGTCCAAGAAGCGCCCGCACGCGCCTGTTCCAACACGACACTACCGACGAAGGGCACCATGCAGGCGACGCAAAATGGAGATGTACGCCAAACGGCTCGAATAGGCGGATCCACACGAATGCGCCGTCACAGCTTTGGCAAAGCACCTCCAACAAAAAAGGCTCCGAGATGCGGCCACCAGCCCGCGCTCAGGAGCATTAAATTGCGTTCCTGCAGCCAGTCGTGCAGAGGAATGCAACGTGAGCGGCCTCCGCGACACCCACTTCTTACTGTCGGCGTGAGCCGCCGCCACGGCAGCCGCTATCATTCGATCTCAACTAACCAAAATACAAGACATCACGTGCGCATACCACAGCGCCGGGGCGCCACCCTGAAGACTTCATCTCCCACGCCACTTCCCCAACGATGGCAGAAAGCTCCGCCTCAGCTTCGGCGGCATCGCAGGAAGGTACGCGCAACGGTCGGCGTGAGGAAACGCCGTCCCTCCGCGCACGCGCACCCCCTGCTGCCACACATCCACGTGATGCAGATCAACAGAGCCCACGACGGCCATGAGCACATCATCTTAGTTCGCCACGTTCCTTAGATCCGATACACCGGCCCAACTCTTCCTCCACAATCGTCGAAGTCCCTGTAGCTGGTCCACACTGCTACCTTCCCACCACCCCCGGCAAAGACAGCCTCCACCTTACTGGACCCGAAGGCCATGAGCCTGAACGGCGCCACTAGATTGGAGGCTGACGCGCCGGAGTGCGAGGTGGCGGCCTCAAGGCGGGGTGCTGCCTGTGGCGTCTGGAGATACGTAGTGAGGCAGCGACGCTGCAGCCACCGCTCATCGGCTGTGTGCTGCTACGCCTGCCCTTCACGGGGAGCGAGAGCTGTGGCCATGGTGCCGTATATGTGGAGCACGCGCGTGGCCAGGGCACGTCGGCCAGCGACGTGTGCGTCGCGCCGCCAAGAGGGTGCGGAGAGGGAGGCGGATATGTACTGAGGCAGAGAGATAGAGAAAGGGTGAGAGTTGAAGGCGAGCAGCAGGGCGTCGAAGGTTCCATTGATCGGGGGGAGGGGAGGGGAGGCCACGGCCGTTCTTCGTTGGGTCTCATCATTTCGCTTCGCCCCGGCGCCGTCGCGAACGCTCACGGCGGAGATGAGCGGAGAGCAAAACGAAATGGGCCAAAGCGCGGAAAAGACAACGACGCGATCGCGGGTGCGCTGACGTCTGTTAAGGCCAATACGAAGGCGAAGCGCTCACACACACAGAGAAAGAGAGAGAGGACACACACACACACCAAAGCACACAATCGACATGAGTGAGAGATGAGGCACCATCGGAGTGGCGGAAAGACAAACGAGCGAGAGAAACGGAGCAGAGCAGTCGTAACACCAGTGCGCCCATTCACCTGCCGCATACGACGGGAGGTGGGCAGAAAGACAAATCCCGAGCGAGGCGGGGCTCGTCATCGTGCCAACAGGGCGGGTGCACTGGTGTCTGCTTGACGAACACGAAGGCGAAGCGCTCAAAGAGAGTTAATTAAGAACAGGACTATCGAGAAAACGCCGAGTCCCTATGAGAGGGAGCCTACCGCAGCTGAGGTCGAGGGCACTTAAAAAAAAGAAAGGGAAAAGCACACACAGGACCTCGCGCTCGTTTAGGTGTGACCGCATGGGCAGCCATGCAAGGGGCGCAGATCGTCGTCCAGCAAAGAGCGATAGGCCAGGCGACGGCTTCTGGAGGTATCGCCATCAGCTTCATTTTTTTCTTTTCCAGTGGACTCTCTCGCACAAGCGCGTGCACGTCTGGCTGTGCAGGGACGCGGAGCTGAGCGCAGTGGCGCTCGCACGAAGCACGGAGAGCCGACAACGCCGACAGACGGCCCCCGACAAGCGCAGGAGGCCGGCAGAGAAGCACCGCCCCACGGGCCGCACACCGCACCCGCCTCAGCCTCCGCACAACAGCGTCGAGCGTCTCGCCCGATGGACACACGCGCCTGCGGAGATGCGCTCGCGCACGCACAGAAACACTGGAAACACACACACACACACGCCGCCGCAGCGCATGCGGCCACGCGCCGTCAATGAGACCGGCGCCGCAGCGCATGGCGCTCGAGGCAAAAAGAAACAGAGAAGCAGCGGAGGCAAAGCGAGCCACGTGCGCACGCGCATACGCAGAGCTGCGGCGACGGCGTAGGCGCTGACTTGCACCCCGTCCAGCCTGTCTGCCTCCTCACGCGTCGTGCAGCGACAACGCGGCGGTCGCCTTTGGCCGCTCCTTTCCCAGCTGCCTTTGAGCGGCTCCTGTGCCTTTGCAGGCAGCCGAAGTGCGGGCGCCGCGCGCGACGCCGCGCATGCACGCGCACGTGTGTGCCGGAGCCCCACGCTGTTGTCCGCCACATGCCGCACGCAGAGCACCCAGCTTGCCAGTAGGCTCGCTGCACTCGACCGCAAGACGCAGGGGCAGATGCGCGTCGCTCGACTACCTTTACCGCACCACGAGACGCAGCGCCCCCATGGCAGCCCCCGCTGACCGGGTGCCCAGCCAACGTCACGGCAGACGGGATCTATGGCAGCGCCGGCGCCCGCTCCGTGAGTGGGCGCGGAGACGCCGGCGTCGTCTAGATCGTCATGTAAATGGTGCCGCCGGTGCCGAAGACAATGCCGACAACGCCGCAGATCAGCAGCGCGTACGTGTTCAGGTACGTGAACCAGCCCACCTGCGCCACCGTGAAGCTGCCGGAGTACATGAGGAAGAGCGCGGGGAAGACAAAGGCGATGAAGCCGCCGCTGATAGCGCCGGCGAAGCCAAAGACGGTGTTGATGTTCGGGATGAACAGGCCGCACAGCAGCGATACGACGGAGAGGCTGAGCACGGCGAGCAGGTGCTGCCAGAAGGGAATGTTGTCCACGTACGTCGTGTCCTCATCCGTGCCGTCCACGCACTGCTCGTCCGCCTCCTCGCTCGTCACCGCGTCCTCGTTGGCGGAGGCGAGGCGGTTGTGGCCTTTCGTCACCGCATCCGAGCCCTGATAGTCGTCCACCCCGTCGAGTACGTCCGACTGAAGAACAGCGCTATCGGCCGCGGCTGTGGCAGGATCCGCGCGCTGCGTATCAGCGCCGCCGTCAAGGGTGCGGAGCTCTGTCACCGAGGCGGAGTCTGCCGCGACCGCAGCCCCGGGGCGGTTGCGGTACCGATGCTGGAAGCCGATCAGGTAGTAAATGGAGTTGCGCGCGGCGATTGCAAGCAAGGCGTAGGCGACACAGAGCTTGATCATGACGGCCACGTAGGCGACCATGATGTCGGCCTCCTCGAAGGGGTCGAACATAAGCAACAGCGACTTGCCGAGCAGATTCTTGCTGCCGAAATCAAAGTACCCGAACACGCACACCAGCACGTACAGGGTGCCGCACAGCAGCATCCCAATGAGCGCCGACAGCGTGAAGTTCTTCGTCGTGCGAATCTCAGGCCTGAAGTCCCAGAAGACCTCGTATGCGTTGATCTGGCAGACGTACGCGAAGACAAAGATGCCGACGGAGTGGATCACGGAGTTGCCGGTGCGGAAAAGGAAGACCGCGTTGTGCTCCAGCTGGCCATCGTTCACCTGGTTGCCGGACACCATCACGTGCTTGGACGTCTCGGCGAGTCCGTTCCGGCAGCTGTGCACCACAACCACAATGACAAAATACACCATGAACGTCACCGCGACGGCCGAGGCGTAGCGCAGCGAGTCGACGTGCTTCGGGATGACCAGCGGCAGCATCGCAGCAAGCCAGATGACGACGGTCAGCACACGGTTACCCTGCGTGGTGGCGAGGAAGCGGATGGAGCTGTTGTCGGGGTGCTGCTTCTGGGCCCCGGTGAAGATGGCGCTGAGGCAGTTGCCCATGCTGATGACGTAGGCGACGCACCCGGAAAAAGAGTGGAACCAGCGGATAAAGGCGGCCCAGTAGGAGAAGGCGTACCTGCCGCCTGGGAAGAGCCAGCGCGCCATGCCCTCGAAGCTCTTGATGCGCGTGCTCTGCGCCGCCAGTGCCAGGATGTACATGGAGAAGACGGAGAAGTACGTGATGACGATGAGGAAGATGATGGCGAGGATGATGCCTGCTGAGTCGGTCGCCGAGGGCAGGCCAAGGATACCGGCGCCGATGGACGCGCTCGCCATGTTGAAGGCGCCAGAGAGAATGCCGCCCGGCGGGACGATGGTGTGCACGACTTTGATGACGCCGGCGCCGATGGAGTGGAGGGCACCAGCGCATCCGGTGCGACGCGGCTGCGGGTGCCGCCGGCGCCGCCCGGCACTCCGCGAGGTCGCCGACGACCTAGCCGTGCCCGTCACACCCGCCATCGTCCTCTTCGCGGGAGGGTCCATAGCGGCATCGCCGTGGCTGCCGACGCTGTCCGAGCACTCCTCCCGCTGCTTCCTTTGGTGGGCGGGCGGGCGACTACCCGCCGAGCTACTCGACATCGGTCGCCCGCTGCCTGGAGGTGAGACCGACAGAGGGTGGGAGCCGGGGAGGGCAGAGAACGCTGCTCGTTGCGTGTGTAACGGAAGGGTCGCTGAGTGGGGGGGTGAGGAGGGAGCTGTGGTCAAACTGTGAGAGAGTGCCAAGGAGAGAGGGAGAGGTGCAGAAGAGACGTCTTTGCCTGTGCAGGTGACACATGAGAAGCGGTGGGGGCAGAGACAGCGCGTGGCGGCGGCGATGGAGTAGGGGGTGGCTGCCGCCTCGCACCTTTTAGCTCCGCGCGCCCCTCCTCCCCCGCCGGGCATCGCCTCCACTACACGTGCGCAGAGCGCTTTGCCATGCTACGGCGCACCGGAGGGGGGCTGCGACGGCAGGCGAGACACTTCGCGACCCAGGATCATCGGCCGAAGCGCCGCGCCGACGCACTCGGCGACATTCACAAAACACACAAAGGAGTCGATGCGGCCGCTGCGTGGCGCATCCGCCGGAGCGGCTCGCGCTCCACACACCGGCAGGCAGTGCGAGGTCCCGCGGGGACACGCTCGAGCCACGCTCACACGGCGCATACCACGCGGACCGCACGCACGCAGTCGCGTGACCGTGCTCCCCGGCAGGGGTGGCTCGGCGCGTGGCACGGGCTCGGTGCGAGGAAGGGAGAGGGGCAGACTGTCCTCCTCAATGTCGGGGAGCCACACACGCAAGCCAAGAGAAACATACAGCACATAGAGAGGCACAGGGGAGAGCGTGCGTTGCTCTCCGAGGCGTGCCTTCGCCAGAGGTGCAATCAAAGGCGCATCAGGGGAGGGGGACAGACGGAGGAGAGACGTATATAAAGGGGCCCCGAGCTACACAGGGCGGTGAGGGGGGAGCGGGCCGGTCTCACGGGGGAAGCGAAGTGGAGGTGAGGCTCCGTATGGTTTCACGCGGAGGGCAACAGTCTGCACATATTTGGTGCGTGCGCGGGTAAGGGTGGAGAGAGGGAGGGGAGGGGGAGAAGGTGTGGCCAACAAAGAAGAGAAGGGCGCCTATGCAGGCAACAGAGACGCTTTGGTGAGCCAAAGGCTCGGCGCAGGGAATAAAACGGTAAAAACGGCAGAACACAAAGTGTGAGGGAGCGAGAGGAGTCGCCCCCGCTGCCGCCGAGGAAGGGGAGGAGAGCTCGGCGACGCCAACACACGTACGCGCCTGCCCACGGACACCAACAGAGCGCGGAATGCAGAGGGGGAGAGAGAACGGAGACCCAAAACGAATAAGCGGCCCAGCTGCGTATTACGTGCGGTTTACCCGCGCGCCGCGCCAAACAGAAAGAGAAGAGACAGAAATGTGGGGATGCAGCTGGGGGAGAGGTGGGGGAGAGAGAGTCCTTCCCACTTCTGCGGCTGCACGCGCACCGGTCTCGTATGCACGGCGATCTGGTCATCCCCTCCTGGTGCGACTGACGCGCAGCCCACGAAAGCGAACAGCACGAGAGAGAGCCAGATCGTCACAATGCCCGCCAAGAAAGCAGGCGTGCGCGCGCATGGCGTGCGAGGAGGGGCTGTTCACCCGAGACTTGCTCTCGTAGGCCTGCCGTCTTCGCCGACGGTGCCACTCGGGGCTCGGCCGGCGTGGCGCGGGCGCCACCAAGCTAGAGTCAGAGGCGTTCACGAGCTGTCCCAGCGGCACAGCCCGTGCAGCTATCGAGCAACACAGTGCACTGACCACATCATCGCCCCCAATGCCAATCACGCATCCTCGTCTGAGGTGGAGGCGACCCATTCGTCCTCCTCCAGCGTGAGCCCAGCCTGCAAAAGCATTTCCTTGCACGCCGCCCGTACCTGCATCGCGCTGGGGCGCTCGGCAGGGTCGAGTGAGAGGCAGCGGATGATGGACTCCACTGCACGCTTGCTGTAGTTGCTGACCACACTTGCCCCTCTCAGCAGACTCGCATTCGCCACGACGCGGCGCTGCATCAGCGCATCGCTGAAGGGCTGCCCGCCAGTTTTCATCAGCGCCGCGAGCTCTGCCGCAGTCCCGAACGGCTGCCCGTCGTCGCCAGTGGCCCACCTCCACGCCGGCTGCTTTGTCAGGGCCTCGACAGCCGTAAGGCCAAAGCTGAACATGTCGCACTCCGGAGTGGGCAGGGCCCCGGTGGCCATCAGGGGACTTAGGTAGCACGTTTGGTGCAGATGCAAGAGCTCGCATGCCGCTTTCCTGTCGCCGCAGTGCCCAGATAAGCGGCACTTGCCATCCACGCTCACGAGCACGTTGTCCAGGCATATGCTGCCGTGCGCTACTCCCCGCTCGTGCAAGTAGGACAGGGCGGAGAGGACGTGGAGGCCGAAGCGATTGATGGTCACCGGCTTCACGTTTGGATAGCGGAAGATCAGTTCACGCAGCGTGCCGCCGGGGCTGAATTCCCATATGAGCACCACGCCGCCCTCGAGAGAGTGCGAGTAGCCGATGAAGGAGAGGAGGTTCGGATGGCGCAGCTGCTGGTGCTTCTCGGCCAGCCGCCGCATCGCAGACTCTTGGCGTGAGGTGGGCCCGCAGACGGGCGTGGCGCTGCGCAGTGCGTCCGACATGCGCCCCGCTGGTGCGTCGCGAATGGCCTTGGATACCACAGGATGCACCTCACGATACATCACGTAGTTCACCGAGCTTAGCGCTCCAGCAGAGCCGAGTGCCAACACCCTTCTCTGCAACATGGACTCGACGCTGAGCCCGGCGCCGCCTCGGCAGCGCGCAAGATGCCAGTGCAGCCCATGCTGGTCCCGCATCCATGCAGGCCTCGAGGGTACCACAGAGCGGAAGGTGCTGGTGCCGTCTGCCACGGCAACAGCATAGCGCTCCCGTACACCCGGATACCGCTGCCTCGATATCCGCGACGGGCCGTTCCCGCCCTCATACCTTCCGCGCGCCCCCTCACCTACGCCCGCGTCTTCTTCCGTGGGCAAAGGCACCTTCGAGGGCTGCGCGTCCGCACCGCCGCCCGGCGGCCTCGTGCCACGTAGCTCTGCGTCCACTCCTGGCGGACGCATAGGCGTCCGGCACAGCGGCTCCGTGATCCGCAGCCGCACGCGGCGCTCGCACTCGCGCACCAGCCGCGCCACCTGCACCGACACTGCGCCACCCGTCACCGCGCTGGCGGCAGCCTCGCGACGCATGCCCAGCAGCAGCGAAAGTGCATGGGGCGCGACAAGCCTCTGCAAAGCCCACGTACAGCGTCCAGCGGTGTCCTCGAGTCACGGCAAGAGCAGAACGGTGCGGCGGGCTTTAGTAGCAGTCAGTCACTGGAGGCTCTCATCATGGCGGCAGAAGCGTGAGCCGCTGGGCGGGACCACTGTATGGCCTTCGGACGCGTCTGCCCTTCCTGGTTTGCTGTCGGGCTCACAGCTCAACAGTTGGAGCTCATGCGGTTGGTGGAGACGGTTCCCGTCAGCGTGTGCTCCGACGCGACGGTGCCGTCTTAGCGCTGAGAGATCAACCACTCTTCCTTTTGCGCGACCCCACCAGTCCCTCAAATCTGCAGCTTGCTTGGCGAGATGGATCAGGATGAAGCACCGAGTCGCTAGCGCCTCCTCGGGGCGCATCACAACAGACTGTTAAGCGGAACAGAACACCACAGCGGCGGCCGTCCGGTAAAAGAACGGCCTACAGAGCCGGCAGTACTGCGTGGCTGCTTCCACACCTTTAGCATACGAAAGGGGTTGTAGCTGCTGACGGCTGCTACCGGGCTAGACGCCAGTACGATTGGGAGACGACGGAGCTGACACCCCTGAGAAACACAGAGCAGAAGGCTCTCAAGTAGTCATCCATGTGGCCAATGCCCTCTAACAGTACCCTTACGCCTTACGCTGTCCTTCCTGTCGGCAGGCCACCCGCGTTCATCTGTCGCCCAGAGAGGCGGCCGTGTCTGTAGGGGAAGTGGGACGTTAGCATGGCAGAACGAGGGGGGAGGGGAGGGGCGGTAGAGTGTGCCGCAGGCGTGGGGCGCGCACCTCCGTCGGTCCCATACCCGCTTGTAACCGAGGGACACAAGATTGCGCCGGAGGACCGGGAGCAATCACTGATAGCAGCTTCACTCATGGCAGCGGTGAGGGGTGCACGTGCAGAATGCACGATCCAAGAAGAAGAGCGGAGCCTCTGTGCGCCTGCAGACGTATGCCCCCCGCCCCGCCCGCTGTCATGCGTGCCACAACAGCCTTATCGTGGAATATAAGCAGATGCAGAATTAGGCAACGGTGACGGAGGCAATGGGGAGGGGCCACCGCATCTGCAGGCATGGTCCACCTAGCGAGCCGCTGGAGGGGGAGAGGGAGCAGCCGTGCACAGGCGCACGTGAATGCCCAGGGGAGCTCCACCGGCCCTCCGGTGTGGCAGTCCCCCTCACGAGGCTGTCGCCGCCAGAGGCACCGTCTCAAACCCTCCCCTTCGCAAGTGCAGCACCATCACCATATGCCCGCCTTCGGCCGTAGCTGCCCGTCACACACAGCGCGTGCGAGGTGGCCGGCTTAACACACCGATTCTCACGTGCCCGGCGAGGCGCGTCTCCTCATCGCTGCAGTGGACGGCAACCGAATTCCCCGCCGGCCTCCCTCGTGGGGCGGAACGAAACGACGC
This sequence comes from Leishmania martiniquensis, assembly GCF_017916325.1. Classification (NCBI taxonomy): domain Eukaryota; phylum Euglenozoa; class Kinetoplastea; order Trypanosomatida; family Trypanosomatidae; genus Leishmania; species Leishmania martiniquensis. The sequence goes on from NC_090166.1 coordinate 945,915, forward strand.
CCCGTCTTGGCAACAGGGCGCCCACTACAAGGTCCGCACCGAGCAGTCCATAGCGGGGGAGGGTCACAACCGCGCAGCCCCCCTACACCCGCCCATTCGGGCCCCCAGCCAGCGCGCCGCCAACACACAGGCTCGCCTGCAGCCCTCACTCGGTTGTGGCGGCATGCAAGCGTGTGTCGGAAGGCGGCGTACCGTCGACGGGGCAGCTGGGCCATCCGCTGCGTCATCGCAGCAGTCCCACTACACAGCAACTTGCTCCCCCCCCAAAGGCACCAGGTGCGTGGGGGCGTCATGGAGGGAAGTGCTTCGTGCTGCGTGCACCTGGGCTCCCCGCTCGGCCGAGTGGCCACAAGGCCTCGCACCGTCGGGAGCTCCTCCAGCAGCGCCAGAGTTCGGCGAACGCCGTCGCGGCTATCTGCGTCAGCGATGCCTGCACCGCTGTGCACTCTGCAGCGCCCTCGGCGGCTTCGGGTCGAGGCGCGTGACGAGCAGCGCGGGCGACGCCTCGACCAGCGGAAGGTTCCACGCCTCCGCCGACTCGTGGAAGCGGCGCATGACGGAGTCGCGCTGCCCCAGCGTCGACGGCTCCCACATCCGGTGAGCCGTCGCGTCCGTCCGCTCCGCCAGCATGACTGGGTGCTCTGGTCGACCCGGCCTGAAGGGAGAGGGGGCGCGAGCGGTTGAGCGGGGACCGCGGGCCTCCACTCGCGCTTAGCACCGACTCAAGCGAAAAGTGTGCGGCGTCATGTTCTCTGCGAGGGAGCGGAGGGTGCGCGGCAAACCGCTGAGCCGGCGGTGCAACTCCTTTTCTCG
>NC_090166.1:951727-996727 GCF_017916325.1 Leishmania martiniquensis
GACGCTTTGGTGAGCCAAAGGCTCGGCGCAGGGAATAAAACGGTAAAAACGGCAGAACACAAAGTGTGAGGGAGCGAGAGGAGTCGCCCCCGCTGCCGCCGAGGAAGGGGGAGGAGAGCTCGGCGACGCCAACACACGTACGCGCCTGCCCACGGACACCAACAGAGCGCGGAATGCAGAGGGGGAGAGAGAACGGAGACCCAAAACGAATAAGCGGCCCAGCTGCGTATTACGTGCGGTTTACCCGCGCGCCGCGCCAAACAGAAAGAGAAGAGACAGAAATGTGGGGATGCAGCTGGGGGAGAGGTGGGGGAGAGAGAGTCCTTCCCACTTCTGCGGCTGCACGCGCACCGGTCTCGTATGCACGGCGATCTGGTCATCCCCTCCTGGTGCGACTGACGCGCAGCCCACGAAAGCGAACAGCACGAGAGAGAGCCAGATCGTCACAATGCCCGCCAAGAAAGCAGGCGTGCGCGCGCATGGCGTGCGAGGAGGGGCTGTTCACCCGAGACTTGCTCTCGTAGGCCTGCCGTCTTCGCCGACGGTGCCACTCGGGGCTCGGCCGGCGTGGCGCGGGCGCCACCAAGCTAGAGTCAGAGGCGTTCACGAGCTGTCCCAGCGGCACAGCCCGTGCAGCTATCGAGCAACACAGTGCACTGACCACATCATCGCCCCCAATGCCAATCACGCATCCTCGTCTGAGGTGGAGGCGACCCATTCGTCCTCCTCCAGCGTGAGCCCAGCCTGCAAAAGCATTTCCTTGCACGCCGCCCGTACCTGCATCGCGCTGGGGCGCTCGGCAGGGTCGAGTGAGAGGCAGCGGATGATGGACTCCACTGCACGCTTGCTGTAGTTGCTGACCACACTTGCCCCTCTCAGCAGACTCGCATTCGCCACGACGCGGCGCTGCATCAGCGCATCGCTGAAGGGCTGCCCGCCAGTTTTCATCAGCGCCGCGAGCTCTGCCGCAGTCCCGAACGGCTGCCCGTCGTCGCCAGTGGCCCACCTCCACGCCGGCTGCTTTGTCAGGGCCTCGACAGCCGTAAGGCCAAAGCTGAACATGTCGCACTCCGGAGTGGGCAGGGCCCCGGTGGCCATCAGGGGACTTAGGTAGCACGTTTGGTGCAGATGCAAGAGCTCGCATGCCGCTTTCCTGTCGCCGCAGTGCCCAGATAAGCGGCACTTGCCATCCACGCTCACGAGCACGTTGTCCAGGCATATGCTGCCGTGCGCTACTCCCCGCTCGTGCAAGTAGGACAGGGCGGAGAGGACGTGGAGGCCGAAGCGATTGATGGTCACCGGCTTCACGTTTGGATAGCGGAAGATCAGTTCACGCAGCGTGCCGCCGGGGCTGAATTCCCATATGAGCACCACGCCGCCCTCGAGAGAGTGCGAGTAGCCGATGAAGGAGAGGAGGTTCGGATGGCGCAGCTGCTGGTGCTTCTCGGCCAGCCGCCGCATCGCAGACTCTTGGCGTGAGGTGGGCCCGCAGACGGGCGTGGCGCTGCGCAGTGCGTCCGACATGCGCCCCGCTGGTGCGTCGCGAATGGCCTTGGATACCACAGGATGCACCTCACGATACATCACGTAGTTCACCGAGCTTAGCGCTCCAGCAGAGCCGAGTGCCAACACCCTTCTCTGCAACATGGACTCGACGCTGAGCCCGGCGCCGCCTCGGCAGCGCGCAAGATGCCAGTGCAGCCCATGCTGGTCCCGCATCCATGCAGGCCTCGAGGGTACCACAGAGCGGAAGGTGCTGGTGCCGTCTGCCACGGCAACAGCATAGCGCTCCCGTACACCCGGATACCGCTGCCTCGATATCCGCGACGGGCCGTTCCCGCCCTCATACCTTCCGCGCGCCCCCTCACCTACGCCCGCGTCTTCTTCCGTGGGCAAAGGCACCTTCGAGGGCTGCGCGTCCGCACCGCCGCCCGGCGGCCTCGTGCCACGTAGCTCTGCGTCCACTCCTGGCGGACGCATAGGCGTCCGGCACAGCGGCTCCGTGATCCGCAGCCGCACGCGGCGCTCGCACTCGCGCACCAGCCGCGCCACCTGCACCGACACTGCGCCACCCGTCACCGCGCTGGCGGCAGCCTCGCGACGCATGCCCAGCGGCAGCAGACCGGGCTCCAGGTCCGCGATCTCGGCGACGCCGCGGTAGGCGGTGAGCGCCCCGGCGTAGTCGCCGCGGAGCATGTGCGCAAAGCCCTCGAAGCAGCAGCGCGCGTACAGCTGCCACGCCGCGTCGCCCACCGCAGGCCCCGGCAGCACCTCGTAGAGCATCACCACGCTGTCGTCCAGCCCCGCGCGGCCAGTGCGCAGCACATCCACGGGGATCTGCCGCACACCGGCGTCCGCCTTGGCACCGCCGTGACCCATGCGGCGCACCTCCGCGCGCAGCAGCGTCGCTGTCTCCTCCGTCATGGCCACACGCACACCGATGCGCTGCGGCAGGCGGCCCAGCTCGCGCTGCATGTCGCGGCCAAGCGCCACCTGCAGCGTCTGCTCGCTGCCGGCGGGGCAGTACTGCCCGCACGTGAACATGCTCGTGTCCAGCAGCACGCGCGCGTCAGGCATGACCCAGGCGCCGTCCCTTCCTGCGCTTTCCCCGCCGTCGCGCTGTGCGTCTAGCCAGCTCGCCAGGTCCAGCGCGAAGGCAACGGCGTTGCGTGCGTCCTGCGTGGCGTAGCGCTTCATCTCCTCCTGCGTCGTGAGGCTCTGCGGCCGCGATGCCGACTGTGCAGCCGGGACGCCGTGCCTCGTGGTGGGCGCGACATGGGGCGCCGCTGTGGGGGCTGCTTCGCCGTTACGTGACGTGCGCGCGCGCACGGCGCTATGGAAGTGCAGCACGCACGAGTCGGGGCAGAGGCGGTACATCGTGCCGTGGTGCGTGCGGCAGAGGTCCTGCACGGCGGTGATGAATGCTGTCAGTGCTGCGCGTGTGGGGAAGGGGCCGCTGTTGGCGGTGTTGGCTGCATGTGCTGTCTGCTCGGCTGCCGCAATGAGCCGCTGACCAGGGACTCGAGGCAGCGGCTCTCCTCTGAGAACCTCTGGTGGCGGTGACTGTGGATCTGTGGTGACGGTGAGTAGAGGAGCGGTGACGGAAACACAGACGGCGGTGGAGATGTGAGATGAGAGCAAAGGTCCTCTCGATTTGCGGTGCCGCCGACTGATTAGCGGGCCGGATGTGCGGTGCGCGGCTACCCCGTCGGTGTGAGTGGTCGGCCCGTCAATGGGCCGGTGGCGGAGCCCCTCCGGCACAAAGGCGTCGACATCCCGGAGCTGCTGCATTGTCGCGTTGTGCGCCTGGATGAGCGCGTCGACTTCAGTGAAGCGGATTAGCTTGCACCCTCCAGGATGATAGAGCTGGCGGTCACCGTGCTCGATGCTGGCAAGGAGGCTTGCCTGTACCCCTTGTAGCGGCTGGGAGACGGTGCGGCGGATCAGGCACCAGAAAATAAGGATGAGAAGCAGCACAGCGGCGGCCATGACGCCGCCGCTAATGCCGTGGCTTCGCACATGCGGCACGGTGCTACTCGGTGTTGTGGTGGCGTAGACGAGGGGAAAAGTGAGGCCCTTTGGTGTTATGTGGGTCCATGCAGTAACCACCGCTGGCGCGCCGTTGTACCAGAAATGAACGGTGCTCCAGCTGTCCTCACGCTGGAGCGCTGCTAGGTCGACGTGCTGCAGCGCGGCGCGCATGAGCGGGTCACTGATGTTGCGCACTTTGAGGTAGGTGGCATTGACGTCAACATACGGCATGATGACAATGGGGTCTAGAATGGAATGCTGGCCCCAGCTGTTGGACAGAATGGTGGGGTCGGCGTCAGCGAGGGTCTGGCCGAAGAAGAACGCAATGCGAGCGCCGGTGAGGTGTGTGCCGTGAAGCTCGCAAAGAAGCCTCGAGCCGTCGATGCGCAGGTGCACGTAGTCGGTGCTAGAGGCAATCTGCGTCTCAGTGAGGTCCGCGTACAGGAGGCTGGCTGGCACGTTGAGCTGCAAGAGGTGCGGCACCATGTGATCCACATACCACGCGTTGCTGAGGTCCACGGCAGCGATGCTACCGGCCACGAGCTCGTCGGCGAGGCTGAATATGGGGACAGCCTTCACGTTCTCCTCTATGAATTTCGAAATGTTTCGTGCGTGAAGAGGCCACTCTGTCGCCACGCGCAGCGGAATCTGGAAGCGGTAGGTATCCTTGTCGACGTAGTAAGTGGCGTTAACCGTTTGATTGATCGATACGTAGCCGGTGAGACTCTCGGTCGGCCCGTCGCCTGTGGTCCCGTGCATGCAGGCGATCGCCTTTCGGAGCGCGCGAGAGATGATCGATAATGTGACGAGGGGCGTGCGCTTGTCGTATGCCACGAGAGCTGAGCAGAGTGTGGTGAGCGCATCCTCGGGCGGCATCGAGAATAGGTGACGCATCTGCAGTGAGATTAGATTGACGGCGATGCTACACGCGGCATCGATCTGCTGATCCAGCTTCTTGCTGATGACATCCCTATTGAGTTCGTGCAGCACGCCCAACGGCTCGAGGGCCACGGAGGAGACGAGCGACTGTGTGGTGATGGCTGTGCAGAGGCCTACACTGGCGAGAAGGGCGAAGTAAAGACTGGCCCAGAGAATATCGATACGGCACAAAACGCTTCTCCACGCAGCGCGCTTTGAAGCGCGGGGCGGGGCCTGCTCGTGCGCGCACAGCGGAGGACACGTTTCGGTTCGCGAGCCATCACTGCAAGAGGTCCGCCTTGTGACTGAGAGCGTGGCGCTGAAACGGGACTCCATGGCGCACTGATCGAGCAGCTGGAGGGCTTTTGGGGATGAGGGAGGAAGAAGCGCACGGCCCCAAGCCGCCGATGCAGATGCCCACGCGTGAGTGCGGTTCGTATTACGTGGCCGATGCGTGCTGTAGCTTCAATGGAGAGGTCTGATGCTGCCAAGCAAAACGAGGGCGAAAACGGTGAGGTGACGATAGGGGAGAGCGGATGATGGAGCTGTGGTGGGGGTTGGGGTGGGGCCGAAGCGGTGAATGCTCGGCTGGCGGGAAGGGCTGCAGCAGATGAAGCGCAATGCACTGAGAGGTAGTCCACGGGGGAAAATGAGGAAAAGAAAGAAAGGGGTTGCTGTGCTACACGATGGTGCATAGAGGCGCTTACCACGCACCGCATTTCCTGAGCGCCGCGTGCGCACCCTCTATGTGCTAACCGGGAGCCCAATCCACCCGAGGCGGGCTTGCCGCATAGACTCCATCTTCCTCCCGCGCACGGGCGCCGATGGAGCTGCGCGAGGCGCAGCAAGTCAGGACCGAGGCGCTGCCGGTATGACAAGGCCATTGCGAAGAGGGAGAGCAAGCAAGCGCAGGAGAGGATCGGCACGGACAGCATGGAGAGTGGTGCCGCCAATATCAGAAGAGGCATGAAGCGGAGGCGGAGGCGGAGAGGGAGAGAGGAAACACTGAGGAAAAAGAGAGCGAGCGCAGCCAAAGGTGGCGAGCCCACATTTACTGTCTCTTCCACACGCACGGGAGGGGAGAAGACGCGCCGAAGAGGGACGAGGCGATGGGCAGCGGGGGCGTATCGTACAGAGCGCTTTATCAGTGCAGAGAAGAGAGGAGATGCAGGCAGAAGAAATACGGTGCGACAGACTGAGGTGCGGTACCTATGCCCAGTTGGCTGGTGCCGGAGGGCTGGCCGAGACGCACAGCTTCAGGCATGGAAGGCGACGAGCGTGAGAGGGAGGGAATGGTGTGCTTGAGCGGAGGTTGTGCGCACGTTCAAATGGGAGCAAGGGGGGATGAGGACCACACAACGAGGCGTTAGCGCGATAGATTCACAATGCGCCGCAGCGGAAGCGCGGCGTAATGAGGCGGAGGAGACATGGAAGAGGAGGGGTGAGGGGGCGAGAGGGGGGTGGGGTGAGCGCTGTAGAACATGACGCGTGCGAGGCGTGCCGGAATCCGTTAGAGGAGCTGCAGAAGGGAAGGGGATGCGTGTCTGTCGGCGTGCGGCGGGGGAATGCAGCGTGAGCGGGCCGCTCAAAGGAGATGGCACCACTCGTCTCCGCAGAGGCGTGAACGTGGGTGTTTTTGGCAGACCACCTCATCGCCTTTCCGATGCTCTCAGCAGCGCTGAAGCGGAGCCCACCCGCCCCCCCTACACACATACACATACAACACAACACAAGCAGAAAGGGATGAGAGAGCGGCCCAGTCGCTCAGCTCATTCCGAGCGGACAGTGAGATGAGAGACACTCGGCGAAGGCGCGCCACAGTCCCTCACCATCCAATTTTCTGCGTGTCTGTTCTCTCCGTCTCTCTTCTCTTTTCCATTCGATTCATTTTGTGGTTCAGCGGCCTTTACAAAGCAAACGGCTCTGCTTAAAGAAAAACGAGGTTGCCGTGGCAGTGGAAGCACACGCAAGGACGTGCGGGTACACCCCACAAAGGTTCCACAAGTACGTTGTGGACAGTATCCCGTGTGCGTGTGTGTGTGAGAGAGGGAGGGAGGAGGAGGAGGGGGGCGAGAGAGGGGGGAGAGTGGCCCACTCTGCTCTTCCCACCTCTGTGAAACATAATAATATATATATATATTCACACAATGGCAGCAGTACGCACAGCTCTTCCTCTCTTCTCCTTTCTCTTCCAGCAGCAAAGAAACGATACACACGCGTCACCATCAGGCGCAAAGAGGGGGCGAATAGGAAATGCGAAGACAGACTTAATGCATCTATCGATGAGGCGGGAGTGAGGCGAGTGAGGGGGAGAGGAGAGGAGAAGCCGAAGACACACAGCGGCGAAACAGATGAGCAACAAGAACAGCAGCGGCAGCAGCAAAGGCCATTTTGGCGACACACACACACACATGAATAAAAGAAAGACACCGTCATGTGGTCCGCATGTGCGACGTGAAGTAGGCTCGCTAAAGGGGTGAAGCGAGTTGGGCAAATGGGAGGGTGGCTGTGGGGGAGAAGGGGGGAGGATCGGTGTAAGTGTGTGCGTGTGTGTGTGTGTGTAGGGGGTGGGGGAGGTTTGTACAAAGAAGGCAGCTCAGCCTGCGGTTAAGCGACACAGCAGCAAGCTCGTCCGAGGCTTGTCCTGCTTTGTGTTACCAAAGAGCGACAGCAACAGAGGGCTGCAGTTGCGTACCCGAAGTGCACGCACGTGCATCTTTGTTTCAGGTATAGGTGCGAGTATACATCAAAGCAGGGTGCAGAGGCAGCCAGCGCCATGCACTCGTCACGAGCCCCCTCTCCCCCTTGATATCCCATCAGGAGGAAGAGGGTGAGGAGAGGAGGGGAGGGGGGAAGGGGAAGAATAGCGAAAAAGAGGACGGGGGGGAGGGCATATCGCGAGAAGCCGCCGGAAGGCGTCTGCGCACCACCGCGCTCACCCGAGGAAAGGAGAAGCAGCTCAGCAGTCAGCCAGACGGCTACACCGGCATGCGTGTCTATCTCTGTGTGTGCGTGTGTGCGCATAAGTCCATGCCCATCACGAATGAGCCGAATGGGGAAAAAACAAAAGAGGAATATCTGCGCACATGCACCCACGATGTACCGGCCTCTGCCCGCCCTGCGGTTGAATCCTCGCCACCCCAAAGCGAGCTCGCCTTGCTGCTGAATAGAGGCCACGCATCCCCAGCAAAGCTCTTCAGGAACCTTTCCGGGTAGCCGCTGCGCAGTCGACGTCCGAGGGACTTTGGATGACTGCATTCCTTCATCCACGCAGGGAAGCCCTCACAGCCATGTCAGAGGACGGAGGCAACAGAGTCTGAGGTGCGGGTGGCAGTGTGTGTGTGTTGGGAGGGGTGATCTGGGTGCGTGCCCCATGACGGCAAGGCGGGCGCCAGCCGACCTCCGGTCAGGGCCCCGCGGGGACCCTGGGCTCTGCCCGTATACCATTTCCTTTGCTCTGCGCCGTTTCAAGCAGCGGCGCCACATCGTATAGTGTGGGGGCTCTTCACATTGAAGGCTGGTGGGCTCGATGGCATGGCCGCGGGTGCGTTCGGGAGGCCGTTCAGCACATTCAGCACCCATGCGCTGCGGGAAGGATGGGGGGGTTGGTCGGTGTAGAGCTCTGCGAACACACGTACACGCACATATGTGTATGTATAGATGTGTATGTATAGATGTTAGCCCATCACTGGTGTCCTGCCAGCCTCTGAGTGCTGTGCTTCCGTGTGGTGCACCACGACAGCCCTAGATGGCGGCGCTCGACGTGTCGCATTCTGCGGCCTGCCGCTTCAGAGAGGTGCTGTTGTCCGCGGAAACGGATTCGCTACGATCCTCCTCCCCCTCTCCGCCCACGCTGCTGAGGAGAGGCGGTGCGTGTATGTGCGTGTGTGTGTGTGTATAGAGTGGGAGGGGGTGTCTCGATGGCTTGCCCAGATGTGCCTTCGGCAGGTGGGAGGAGAGTGGAGGGGGGTGCGTGGGAATCGGGCGCCCAAACACAGAAAACGGTAACATAATGCGCCCGCTGCGAGTCCTTTTCTTTTCCCTCGTTTCACCTTTTCGTCGCATTCATTTTTTTTCGCAGCAAAGAGAGAAAAAGTCCGCCTCGGCGTGGGCAGCTGCCGTGACGGGCACAGCGCGATGGCGCGATGGGCCGCAGCTGCCGTGAGCTATGGGAAGCAGAGGATAAACCAACCACCGCACGAAAAAAAATACATACGACGCACACGCAGCGCTCTTCGGCTTCCTTTTCGTATTTCCCCTCTGGAGGAGAGAGAGGGCGTGCGTGTGGATAGCGCTTCTGCCGGTACAGATGGGGTGAACTTAAAATAATAATAATAGTGAACAGGTGCCTTAGCAGCCACTATCGAAGGCGCGGTGAGCTGCTCGTAGGCATGCACATGCGAGGATACACATCTACACGCGCCCCATGAACGGAAACGTGTGCGCATGTGCCGCTTTGCATTGGGCTGCCACACCATGAGAGCGCCTCGACATGGAGAAAAGAGAGAGGTGTGTACGTGTGTGTGTGTGGGGGGGGGCGCTGCATCAGCGGGGAGACAGCGGATGCGAAGAGGAGATGGGGTGTGAGGCGTATGGTGAGGGGCTGCTTGAAAAACCTGAGGGGGGCGGCAATCCGTGGGAAAGAGGGGAAGGGGGAAAGAAGAAGTGCACACACGCCTTTATTTTTGGTTGAATTTGGCGAGAGGGGAGGAGGAGGAGGGAGGGTAGCGAGAGGGCAATGACAAGCGAAGAGGCGTTTGATGTGGGCGTGAGAGGGACAGACCGACATGACAGCAGAGACTGAGGCGTGGCGAAAGGGGCACAGTTGCCATGACACACGCCAAATACCGTGGCGCCGCGTGCGCAAAGTGCCGCGGGACGAGCGGTGGCGTGTGCGAACGAGGCGGGGGAGGAGGAGGAAGAACGGGGGTGGGTGGGTGGTGGTGGTGGAACCTGCGGTACTCGGAAAGGCGTTCCCGGAGGTGGAGGAAAAATGGGAAGGGGGGAGGGGGGCCACAGAGGGGCTGCGGATGGCGCACTTTGGGTCTACGGAATGGGGGGAATGAGGTGAGGCGAGTGAGGGTAAAAAGGAGGAGGTGTGGGGGTGGTGACTGCGCGCTTACCAGCAAGAGAGGGAGGGGGGAAAAGAGCACGCAAAGAGAGCTTGGGGAGAGGCGAGCAGAAACCAGTCCTGTGGTGTGATGCACAGCGTGCAGAGGGTGGGATAAATAGAATACAGTAGGATCGGGGGACCGTCTCGTGCGCGCGGCGGCACCACCACGTCCATGCCACATCGACGTCCTTCCACGACTGCATCATAGTTTGAGAGGTTGTGGAGGGAGGCGAGGGCGAAGGTGTGTGTGTGTGTGGGGAGTGGAAGTGATCAATAGCGAAGGCGGCAACAGCAGCGCCAATTTAAACAGAGTAGGGTGATCTGGTGGGGACATCGATTCAAGAGCTAAGGGAGATTGACCGGGTATATACACATACAGACGCATAAATCTGAATTCATATTAGAGATGAGAGGGGTGCGAGGCGACACGCCCTCCCGCCCCCAACGGCCAATATGAGCGGAGCCGCAGGCGCACCTGAACACGTACAAGGGGAAAACACCCGTGGCGCTCGAGAACACAGGGGAACGCGCAAGAGGTGTGCACTGCGTTCACCATCCTCTGTGCCTGCACGCCAGCCAGCGGGAGAGAGTCGTTTCACGGAGAAGTAGCGCAGGAGCGTCACACATGTTAGCTGATACGGGGCCAAGGCAGCGAAAAAAAAACACAGGCAACAACAGCGACAGTCACCACTCAAAAGGGGGCGGGGAGCAGAGAAAAGATGAGAGCCACGAAGACAGACGATTCCTGGATGAAGTTCAAGAGCGTTGGGGGAGGGAGGAGAAGGGAAGGGGGAGGGGACAGAGATAGAAAGAGGGGAGTGAGGGGGTGTTCAGCCTTTCCATGGCACTTCAGTGATATTGGTGGAGATGAAAAAATCTGCCCGAGAGCAAGGAAACGACGAGAAAACGGCGCAAGATGAAAGAGCGTGCGAAACACACACACACACATGAAAAAAAACGCTACTTCAATGAGTGGCGGTAAGGCAGCGCTGCCGAGATGAAAAAGCAGAGGACAGAGAGAGGGGGAGGGAGAGAAGAAGAGAGGTGGGAGAGGACAGAGGGAGCGGCGAAGGAAGCGACGAGTCCAAAAACGAAGCGTAATGCAGCTGATGTTTCTCTACCAACCCGTGTCTCCCTCTCTGCCTTCCTATTTCTGTGCGCATCAGAAGAGCACCGGCTACTCAGAGTGCTCCCTTCCGTCCCCATCCCCGCATCTCCGTTCCCGACTTTGGGCAGTCGCAGCGGAGGTGCGGGACGCAAACGACAAAAACACCTCAGAAATGTAAGCGATCTGCGCATCGAACGGCAGCAGAGACGCATAGGTGAGCACACACACACATATATACAGAGATACAGTGAGTCGGGTGTGCCGCTGCTTAGGCAGATCCACGCAGGGGTACGACAAGGCGCTGAGTGGTCTGTGTGTGTGTGTGGGTGGGTGAGGGGGGCAAGAAGCAGGCGATGGGCAACTTGGACGGAGGCCTTTCCCTTCCCACACTCAAGCAGCAGAGGAAACGCTTCGACGGAGAGCCATGCGAGCACCTTTACCCCACTACCGGCGACTGCCAGTGCCTCAAAGCCGCCCCAGGAAAAGGTCCCTCCCCTTCCTCCCCTCTCCCGCCGCCACCGACGAGGCGATGTCGGAGCGGAATGGCCTCTGCAGGCCGCGCACAGCGGGACGGAGGAGAGAGGAGGAGTTCGACGCCTTTTCCGTCCCGCCCCCTAAAAGAGAAAAAAAAAACGCCGAGACCGTCGGATTGTCAGAGCTCGTCCTCTTCGCAGGACAGCCCGCCTTCACTAAGGAGGATCTTGACGATGTTGCGTATCTCCACGGCAGTGGGCCGCTTGGCCGGGTCGTGGGAGACGCAGCAGCGCAGTGTGCTCCGGGCGAGTTCGCTGTACTTTTCGGCAAACGCTGGCGTCTCGAACGCCTCTGCGTTCGCTACCACGCGCCCCTGAGTGATCGCATCACAGAACGCCTGCCCCGCCTCGCCTATGAGCGCCAGCAGCTCCGACGCGGTGCCGAGCGGCTGCCCGTCGTCGCCAGTGGCCCACTTCCAGCAGGGCTGACCCGTGAGTCCTTCTAGTGCAACGAGGCCGTAGCAGAACACATCACACGGAGGTGTGGGCATCGCGCCGGCGGCCATGGCAGGGCTCATGTAGTGGGTCCGAGGAAGCACGAAAGGCAATCGCTCATGTGTGTACAGCCCGACTAAGCGGCAGCTCCCGTCTGAGTCGACCATAACCGTGTCGAGGTTGAGATTTCCATGTGCGATGTTATGCTCGTGAAGAAAAGAGAGCGCGGACAGCATTTGCAACCCGAACCGGATGGACGTGATCGCCTGCAGCCGCCCGTACCGATTCAGCAACTGCCGCAGCGTGCCGCCGGGGCTGAATTCCCATATGAGCACCACGCCGCCCTCGAGAGAGTGCGAGTAGCCGATGAGGGAGATGATGTTGGGATGGCGGAGGTGCTGGTGCGTAACAAGGGTGGCCTTCATGAAGGCCTCCTGCGCTGGGGAAGGGCCGCAGACGGGCGTGGCGCTGCGCAGTGCGTCCGACATAGGCCCCGCTGGTGCGTCGCGAATGGCCTTGGCTACCACCGGGTGCACCTCACGATACGTGGAAAAGCTGACAGACGCGATGAAGCCTGCGGATCCGAGGGCCATCTGCATGCCTTGCCAAACTGGGCTCACTTCACCGTCTCCCTTGCTGCGTGAGAGATGCCAGTAAAGCCCAATATTATCACGTAACCAGCTGGGCGTTGAGGGCAGCACGCACCGAAGAGTCACCTGCCTCTCTTGCAGATGCACCACGCAGCGGCCGCGGACCTCTGGGTACATTGACAGATCTTTGGAGCACCGTGCGCTCTCCGTGCTGCACCGCTTCTCTCGCCCCTCCGCCACGCCTCTCTCCGCCTCGCCTCTCGCCACATGGGCGCTCTCGCGATGACCGCCTTCGAGCGCGCTCTCCGAAACTCTCCCCCTCGGCAGCTGGTCGACACCGAGGAAGCGGCAGCTGGCCCTGCAGAGCGGCTCCGTGATCCGCAGCCGCACGCGGCGCTCGCACTCGCGCACCAGCCGCGCCACCTGCACCGACACTGCGCCACCCGTCACCGCGCTGGCGGCAGCCTCGCGACGCATGCCCAGCGGCAGCAGACCGGGCTCCAGGTCCGCGATCTCGGCGACGCCGCGGTAGGCGGTGAGCGCCCCGGCGTAGTCGCCGCGGAGCATGTGCGCAAAGCCCTCGAAGCAGCAGCGCGCGTACAGCTGCCACGCCGCGTCGCCCACCGCAGGCCCCGGCAGCACCTCGTAGAGCATCACCACGCTGTCGTCCAGCCCCGCGCGGCCAGTGCGCAGCACATCCACGGGGATCTGCCGCACACCGGCGTCCGCCTTGGCACCGCCGTGACCCATGCGGCGCACCTCCGCGCGCAGCAGCGTCGCTGTCTCCTCCGTCATGGCCACACGCACACCGATGCGCTGCGGCAGGCGGCCCAGCTCGCGCTGCATGTCGCGGCCAAGCGCCACCTGCAGCGTCTGCTCGCTGCCGGCGGGGCAGTACTGCCCGCACGTGAACATGCTCGTGTCCAGCAGCACGCGCGCGTCAGGCATGACCCAGGCGCCGTCCCTTCCTGCGCTTTCCCCGCCGTCGCGCTGTGCGTCTAGCCAGCTCGCCAGGTCCAGCGCGAAGGCAACGGCGTTGCGTGCGTCCTGCGTGGCGTAGCGCTTCATCTCCTCCTGCGTCGTGAGGCTCTGCGGCCGCGATGCCGACTGTGCAGCCGGGACGCCGTGCCTCGTGGTGGGCGCGACATGGGGCGCCGCTGTGGGGGCTGCTTCGCCGTTACGTGACGTGCGCGCGCGCACGGCGCTATGGAAGTGCAGCACGCACGAGTCGGGGCAGAGGCGGTACATCGTGCCGTGGTGCGTGCGGCAGAGGTCCTGCACGGCGGTGATGAATGCTGTCAGTGCTGCGCGTGTGGGGAAGGGGCCGCTGTTGGCGGTGTTGGCTGCATGTGCTGTCTGCTCGACAACGGTGACGAGGCGCTGGCCCCGCCGAGGCTTTTGACCTCGCTGCCCTGCGGGTGGAGTCGGAATTGACGGGATCATCGGCGCGACGACTTGATGGTTAGCAAGAGTGGCTGCTGGGCGAATAGTTACACAGACGGCGGTGGAGAGGTGCGTGGCGAGGTATCGACCTCCGAATTTCGCGACCCTGCGGCTGCTCGGGATGCCTGTGGAAGATGCAGTACATGATACGCTGCTGTTATGGCGCCGTGCGCCATCCCCTACCCGTAGCTCATCTGGCACAAAGGCGTCGATCTCCCGCAGTTGCTTCATGGCAGCGTTGTGCGCCTGGATGAGCGCGTGCACCTCAGTCAACTGCAAGAGTGTTTTCGTGGTCGTGGTATAGAAGAGCGCACGCCGACCAGCACGTAGACTGGCAAGCATGAGCGTCGTCATGCGGCGCAGCGGCCGTGAGATCAGGCACCGCGCACTGTCGAAGGAGATGATGGTTAGCAACAGAATCACTGCCACTACAATACCGTCGAAGATGCGCATGAGGTGCATGTACGGTATCGTGATGGCGGCGTGGCTGCTGGCGAGGACCATCGGCACAACAAGGCCTTGTGCGGTGGTGTATGCATACGCTGTGACAACAGCGGCAGCGCCAGCGTACTCGAAGTCGATGCTGCGCTGGTAGCCCTGGCGCTGCAGTGACGCAAGGTCGACGTGCTGCAGCGCGGCGCGCATGAGCGGGTCACTGATGCGGCTTGCTCGGAGGTATGTGACCGACGTGGTGGGGTAAATGGAATAGATGCTGTCGTTACTGACGGAGGGTTGGCCCCAGCTGTTGGACAGCACGAGTGGGTCGTCATCGACGAGGCTCTGGTTGATAAAGGCGACCATGGAGAACCCCTGCGCTACCAGGAAGCAATAGCCGACGAGCATGCGCGACCCGTCCAGCTGCACCTGCGTGAAGTCAGCGTAGTGCCTGCTGCTGATATCTGTGCGCCCCCGAGCCAAGTAGCCGAGTGGGAGCACGTAGGAGAGGAGGTGCGGCATGACTGCGGGAAATATCCAGTGGTAAAGCGGGTCGACGTGTTGGACAGTGTGATTGAGATAGTCGCGGAGCTGCGCAAAGATGGGCTGGCCACTGTAAGTCGCCATCGTAGTGTCAAGGATGTTGCGCGCAAACACTGGCCACTCCGTCAGCATCTGCAGCGGCTGCGCGAAGTCGTACGTGTGATTGTCGATGAGGTAGCTGCCGTTGACGATGTGGTCGCGCGAGTAGTAGCCTGAAAGGGTTCGGATGGAGCCCATGTTGGGCAGCCCATGAATGCAGCTAGCAATGCTCTCGCTTTCCAGCGACACAAACGAGAGTGCTCGGAAGCGCATCATCTTGTCGTAGTGGTCCAGCGAGGAGCAGAGATGCTGCATGATGTGGCGATCACTGTGGGCGCCCCTCTCTGGTATGTTGAGTGCCATGAATCCGTTGGCGATGTCGTGGACGCTCGCGGAGCTCATCGAGATCCGCTTCGTGATATATTGCACGCGCGCCTGGTGTACAGCGCGCCACGCGTGGACCAGCATGCGCGTGACGTAGACCTGTGTGACGGAGACGATGGGTACAGCGACACAGATGAGTACAACAAGATAGACGATAGACCACGAGACGTCGACGCGCAGCACGAGGTCCTTTATCCCTGAAAGATGGCCGCGCGTCCTCTTCTTGCCAAGGTGATGGGGTGGAGGCATGCCGCAACGAGGGTTGGTCGGCGTAGTCGCACCGCTGGATCGACTAGGGCATAGCGGGCGCGCGGGTGTCGATGGCGGCCGATTCCCTGGAGTGCTCGCCTGCATGGCGGAGCTGTGCGCTGGATAGAATATGGGCACCGGGCGACTGTTTCTTATCGCGCGCCGCGAGTAAGATTATCTTGGATATGGGCGAATGAGTTGGGTAACTGTGACGCTCCGCTGGGGAGGGACGAGCGAGCGAGCAGTAATGCGCGCTTAGATGCGTCGACCTGACGGTGACGACTCCCACTGGGAAGAGAGAGCGAAGGACGTAGGTAGCGGGCGGTGAGGAGTGACCGTAGTACGATCTTCGCTGAGGGAATGGCGATAGAGGAGGAAGGCTTGGTGGTGGTGGCGAGGGGGGCGGAAGGTGGGAATGGGGGTCGCGGCAGTGCCGCCACCTTCCACGGCCCTGCCACAGGCGCTCCAGCTTACACACGCGAATGTGAGTGCAGACATCTCCGAAGAAGCAGCAGCGGATCGAAATTCCTTTGTCAAGGCGCGCCCGCACGCCACAAAGGCCCTCGTACGACCGACCGAGCGACGGCGGAGGGCCCCAGGGGAGGCGAGGGCGCTACAGAAGCCAACAGTGACCCCCATCCCCTTCCCCTCTGCGAGAACAGCTGCAAGAAGGGAAAGGCACCCGGCAGCACAGACGCACATTTCTTCTTTTTGTTTGGTCGTTGATAGAGCTCTCACCCCCCCACTTTACCATTCCGAGTTGCTCGTTCCAGCGTCGGTGCACACGTGCCGCGCGTGTGCTGACTGGAGGGGAAGATCAGCGGTCACCGCGCATGAGGGATAAGGGCGAGCTGAAGAAGGGGACTTACCTCAGAAAAAGGGGAAGAGGGGGGAAGTGGAAGGGCAGAAGCAGAAGAGAGGGAGCGCCATGAACACTGAAGGATAGACGAGGACGTGGGCGGGGCGAATGCGAGTCATGGAGATGCTGGAAGGGGGCATGAAGAGACGGAGAGTCGGAAAGGCGCGTCTGCGCGGAAAAAGAATGCTAAGGGCGCGAACGGCGAACACACACACACACACATACACGCAAATCAGGTCTGACACCGCCACTGGCCACCACCAGCGACGGGGTTGCTTAGAAGGCAAAGAGACCCATCAGTGCGCCAACGCAGCGTCAACAACGGGTGCACGGATAGGAATGGAGACGGTGGCCGATCCATAGAGCAGGTGATGCCCTGTGAACGGGCGACAGGATACGAGCGGCGCTCTATTTTGCCGCTGGGCCCTCCTTTCACTCTATTCATGGGCGCTACAAGCGACATCGACAACACGGACTTCTGTGAACCAGAGGTACTATGCTGCCACTCCGACAATTCGTGTAGGCTGCCTCGCGATAGCGAGCCTTCTCTGGCAGTAGAGGCGTGCACGCGTCCGCGTCTGGGACAATGGGACCTTCACGCAGCTTGCCGAGGCCCGGGCTCGGGGCCCCATCGATGCTGACAGCTGCAAGCAAGATGATCGCCGTTTTGCCTCCCGATGCACCTGCTTGGAGCTGCGAGCCGCTCTCTCTCTCTCTTAGCCATCGAAGCGCGCTTCTGCTGCCTGCGCACGCTCTCTGGTGCCGTCATCTCCATCAAACGGAGCGGTGCACGACGAACGCCATGGCCGAGGCAGGTGAGCATGCGAAGGAGCAACAGAGGAATAATTCACAGGGAAGGAATGACCAGTCTACGTGTGTACCCCCCGGGTCTCCATTCTGCATGCTGCACATCGGTCTTGAGGGCGTTGGTGTGACTGAGCTACCGATGTAAGGGGACTCTGCAGTGCCGGTGGCGGGGCAGCGTTCGCTATCGTCTGCGGAGGATGCGCTGATCGAGAGAGAGGGAGAGGGAGAGGGAGGGGGGAGGGGAGGAGAGGCGATTCGAGGAAGCGGCGATACCCCAAAGTACGAGAAAGGCGACGCGGTGGAGGCGTGGACGGGCGAGCACCGAAGCCGAGACGAGCGCCATCAAGGTCGACTGCGACGCTACCCGGATGCCACTTTTCACCCGAGGTGATGCGTGGAGGAGCTTCGAAGGCGTATGATGTCTTGGCAGGCCCGGCGCAAGCGAGATGCTGGGGGTATTCAGGCTGAACGTTTCTACGGAGCGGCTGAAGTAACAGGAGCCATAGACTTTTAAGCCTCCCCTCTCCAATAAGTTTGGCCACAGTGCTATGCCAAGAACCGATAGAAACCGGTGCGATTCACTCCGACAGCGCTGCAGCTCTCTCCCAACGAAGGAGTGAAGAAAGAAAAAAAAAGCTGTGGCAGCACGAGTGGCAGTCTCATCTGCTGCTTCGCATTCATGAGTGGGCTGCGACTGTCCATCATCATTTGGCTGGCAATGCGCCACATCCATCAAGCGAGCGAGCGAGAATAAAAAGAGGGCGAAGAGAGTCTCTGATGTCCTTGGACAGCATCGCCGGCATCCCCGGTCACATCTGACGCGTATATCTCAACTCACGCACTTACACACACATACACACACACAAATAATATTCCCGTCATGCATGTGAGCGCCCAAGAGGAAAAGAGAGAGAGGAGGGGAGGTTACAGCAGTGCACGTGCCCTCCTTCCGACGCGAGACGCACACGCGCACACAAAAATAATAAAAAAGCGATAGGGGCTGCGATAAACGCGTGCAAACGCTCACAGAAAAAAAGACACGTGTGAGGCGCACACAACATCAAAGAAGCGCTGCGGGCGTGGGAGTGGGGAGGTAGAGGCTGGCGTACAGCAACAATGGACAAGATGCCGACAGCACACTCTTCATGTTAGGAAAAGACGGAATCTCCTTCAGCTGCCTGCAACGTCGCGAGATCGAGATGCAGAAGAAGGAGCCGTCATAAGCATGGGAAACGCAGACCTGGTGCCGCATGGCAGTGAACACTTGCGTCGCAAAGCAGAACCCGTGAAGTGGGCTGCATCAAGTTTAGACTGCACACATACACCTCTTCTCACACAGAGAGAGAGACAGACACACAGACGCAACAAAGAAGAAACAGCCACACGCTGGGTGCAGAGACAAAATGACCGAGCGGCCAAGATCGGAGCTCATGTCGGTACACGATGACAGCTGTCGTCGCCATCAATAGTAATATTCTTCTCGACTGGCTTGCTGCTGTGCTGAAGTATCGGAGGAGGAGGGGGAATAGACAAGGAAAGGGGAAGGTGGTGGTGGACGTTTTAAAAAGGGCCGTTGCTGCACTGGGGTGAGCAGTGGTGAGGACTCGCTGGTCGCAGCTTCTGTAAGAAAAAGAGCGCGCGCGTGCGCTCGTGTGCGCACATGACGAGAGAATTTCGAACAGCAGAGCTGTGGCGAAGGCGAGGGAGAGGGAGGAGGAAGATCTAAGCACTGGTCGAAGATGGGCACATACGACGTAAGGCAGCGTCATTAAAGGGACGCAGACGAAAAAAAAACAGCAACAGCGACAACGGCAAAACACGTGAAGATGAGCCGCAGGAAATGCCCTAAAGATGATGGGGTGCGACACGCACGTCTTTAGAGATGCACCCGCACCAAGAGAGGGGCGAGGGGGGAGGAGTGAGAGAGAGAGAGGCTGATCAGAAGAGCGCTGAGCACTCTTGAAAAGTCGCTACGGTGCGGCCTCGAGGTGCTGTGGGGCTTTGCTCGTCGGGTAGATGTCCGACACTGAGACGTAGACGGCCTCGCCGTAATCGATCGCGTCTAGACTGGTCGATGGGGCACCTCCTTGGTACGCCGGTACTACTATTCCGATGCACGGCTGCCGATCTGCGACGACTGCCACAACTGGCTGCTCGCCGCCGTGGCGCCGATCATGTAGCTCATACGGCGATGCAGTGTGGCCGTCAATGCGTGGGAGCCTGTTGCCGAATGCCGCCGCGTCCACTCCTTCACGGCCTTCTGCGCTGCCGTCCCCTTCGTCATTTCTGTCCATCTTACGGGAGAGGCAGCAGCAGAACGCTATCCCGACAACAATGGAGACGAGGCCAAAGCCACAGGGGAAAAGCACCATATACTGCGGCATGGCAGCGCCTCATTATGCAGCGGCGAGGAGAGGGAGGCGAAGTGTGTCTCTCTTGTGTGTGTGTGTGTGGAGGGGGCGCGAAACCAACAAAGCGAGCGAAGACGGACGCGCAGTCACACAAAAAAAGCTGAGAGGGGGGCGGTGCTGCTGTCTCGACGGCGCCAAGAGGAACGGAGACAGTGGCAGCCGGCACGTGCCTTTGGTGCTCGTAAGTGAAAGAGACCTCTCCTTGTCGGTGGGCGCACCCTCGCTGAGGTCTCACGAGTGCTCTCCGCTGATCGACAGGGAGAGGCTGCAGTGCGGTTACACCCGGTGTCAGTGAGGGAAAGGGAGAAGGGAAATGAAGAGGAGACGCACAGTCATGGAGAGGGGAACATGCGCAAGGTGCTGCGGCAGAGTCATTTGTGCATGAGCGCTGAGGGGAAGGACAGGGGGTGGGGGTGGGGGGCTGCCGGCTTGCCTTTGGCTAGACGACAAGGGAGGGCCACCGCGGAGGCACGCATAGCCGAGTGATGCGCGCAGAGAGGGAGGGGGGAGGAGGGGGAAGAGGGAGCAGACACAGAAGCGGGAGAAGCGTGACGCCCAAATCAGGCCTCGTGCGAGGAAAGGCGAGGAGCAGAGGAAGGGCGGGCAGACAGGAAGGCGCAGGCAGCAGCAACAGTGAAAAACGAAAGAAGACTGCGCGCATCAGGCTTGTAGTCGCCCGCTAGTGCCTCAGACCCACTTCCCATACACACACACACACAATCTATACATAAAAGTGAGGCCGTCCAGCCGAGCATAGGAAAGGGGATGTGACCCATGAAAAAAAAAACAGCCGCATTTCTCTCACACACGCACGCGTACATATGCACCTGCGACGCACCCAAAAAGTCAGTGAAGAGTGTCTGTGTCGCTGAAAGAAAAAAAGAGCGAGAGGCGAATAGAGGCGAGGAGGACTCCTCGATGGGACACTGCGGTGCCGCTCACGTCCGTCTCTCTCGCTCTCTTTCTCTGTCTGTCTGCAATGGGGGCGTTGAGCCGCCGTGCTCCGTTCAAGGCGGTTCGGCAGAGGGGAGGGGAGATGAGGCGAAAGAAGAGAGGCAAAGCCAAGAGCGAAACAAATACACACAGAGAGGTGCAGACACAGCGACAGATGCGGGGCACTACAGCAGGTACATGCGCACGGAGACGTAAGAGCACCCACGGGCTGCCGCAGGTGAGGAGGAGCCGGGGCAGAGCGCGAACGAGAACAAAAACAGAAAGCAATGGAGAAAAAAGTGTTGGGGCGGGCAGAAAACTTCCACAGCGTCCGCGCAGTCCACGACAGGGCGTAGGCGGCGATGAGAGGCGCCCTGTGGCGGAGCAGCACTCGCCGCCCTGCACCATCCTTGGCGACCTTTCGTCGGCGTCGCAGCGACGGCTCAGCCTATTTTCGTCTTGAACAAAGGCCGGCGGTACCGCCGTAATGAGCATATGCCGGCGTGCCTGGTGACAGTGGCGCAATACTTCGTTGTGCCTTTCGAGCGTTCGACCGTAGGGGGAGGGGAGAGAGAGGGCGTACCATATGGGCAGCGTGACACTAGCTCCTCTGACTTCGCAGCACACCCCGCGTACCTCCAAAGAAAAGGGGTCGACCACACTGCTGCACCCTTCGCAGTCTGCGCAAATTCTCTTTCGCCACTTGACCTGCTATTGCCCTTTGGCATGTATTCGCCACCACCGCCGCGGCCGCTCGCATGCTCACACCTTGCACGCCACGAGGGCTGTGAGAAGGCAGTAAGACAATCCGCTGGCGCCCTCTTCTCCAGTTGCTCCCCTGGTTGAAGCGCATGAAGCGCTTTCCAGCTGCGGAAGCGAGTGCGCACCCTCGCCTTCGCGAGTCGGCGATCGTCTTTCGTTCGTGCTCTATGTGATCGGCGTAGGAGGGACCTCTGCCTTTCCAGCGCCCGATGGCGCACACGCTACTGAGCCGACGTCTCTCCTACTCGTGCGCGAGGCGGAAGAAAGCCATCGCCTGAGAGAGAGAGCGAGCGTTACGCCGCCGTCTCGAGAAGGCCAGAGGTTGTGCAGATCACTTCGATGGCGAGGAGGGCACGAGAGCCGGGCCCGTGTGCCCTTGAGTTGCGCGTTGGCAGAATGCCCTACACCATGCGTGGGTGTTGCGCGCTGCGCACTCGAGCGCGCTCACGCTCCATCGATGGCGGAGGTATGCCTTTCGTCTCGCTCTCGATGCGACGGAGCCCAAAGGAGAAGACGCGCTCGCGTTTTGTGTCTCACTGCCGGCGAGGGAGAGACCGCTCCCTTCCCATCCCTCCGTTGCAGAGTAGAGGAGGGGACAGCAGGAAGCTGAAGAAGACAGGAGAGACACTCATGCGAGGCAGAGCACACATAGCTGCACGATGGGAGTGACACACACACACACATAAGCCAACGCGAAAGAACAATGCCAGGAGGCATCAGTGGTACAGCAGCCTCAGCGTACCCGCGTGTTTGCAGTGCAGTATGCGCGTGCGCGGGTGAGAAATGGACAGCGCCGCAAGTCCGTGCGTGAACGACACGGCGCACACCGTGCCGACGAAATGCGTCTCGCCTTTGAACGATGGAGATTGCATTGGCCCACCAAATACTTGCGGAGTGGTGCTAAACGTTAGCGGAAAGGGGCTTCGACTGGCCGTGTGAAAAGTATAGGGCGTGGAAAGCGGGGGCCAAACATCTTCCGGGCTCATACAGCATGCTGTGTGGAGTTGCCGGCGGTCATCTTGGCTCCGCCGTCGCCACCCACGCTTTCTTCCCTGCACTCTGTCGCCGATGCCGCGAGCGGGTGGGAGGAGCAGGTGCGCATGGCGTTCTGCGCGGGCGCGTTTCCTCTCCTTCACAGAGTCGTGCAGGGCTACGCCGACGTCGAAGGCGCGCTCAAGGCTGACAGTTCGCTTTGGGGAGATGGCACATGACCGACGCCCCGGGCCCGATGAGAGCGTAAGAGGCAGAGGGCGACGAAGGCAAAGCGGCGCAGAGGCATGGGGAGGCGGAAGGGACCCCCACGCCAAAGAAGACGGCGATGAGAATGCCACTCTCAGCGATGGACGTGAGGGGAAAGGGAGGAGGGAGTGGGGAGGAAGGACGGCATGCGGGAGGAATTTAGAAGGGATTCGCACAGCGGAGCAGGAGCGGGACGCGCGCCGCTACGCAAAGGCGACGCAGAGCTCAACGAGCTGCGGCAGAAGGTGCCGCAGAAAAAAACGAAATCGCGGCCTGTCGCATTGCACGGGTACACACACACACACAGGTACAAAAGGGGTGAGGGTGAAGAGCGAAGAGAGAGCGGTTCCCATAAGCAGTCACGTGCATCTATTGGTCCACAGGTAGGCTTGCGTGTGTGTGTGTGTATGTGTGAAGGGGGGAGGGGAGGAGTAGAGCGAGGGTGAAGGAAGGAAGAGACCGGGAAGACATACGTCGACAGACTACCAAGCAGATCGGGTCTTGCAAGTATGTACGAAGCTGACACAATACAAACAACCGCCCCGCAAAATAAAAAAACGCATCCAATGTGCCCAGCACGAGCAAACTGCAGCTCCGCCTCGGCCACCAGAGCGGCAGCGCACAGACACAGAGACGAGGAGATGCGAAGGGCCATGCCCCGCTACCGGGTAACGTTTCGGTTCACCGAAGAAAGGCGTTGCGCCCGCTGAGGCAATAGCGAAAGAGGCCGCGCAGAGACGAAGAGGTGTGTCTTCGGCGCCGCCTCTTTTCTAAAGGCGAAGGGGGGGGCAGGGAAGGAAATGCTCACGCGCGGGGGGAGGGAGGGAGAGGTGAAAAGGACCGTCATCTTCGGGGCAGCGGTGCGACAACAAGGAAAAGAGGGGCGAAGTGTGATCACTCTGAGGAAGCGCGCTTGTCTTGTGAGGACTGAGTCCAAGCGAGGGAGCGGTGACGGTGGTGAGCAGAGGGAAGGGAAGAAGGGAGGGGGAGGGGGGAGGACGAGGCGAGCTGAAGCCTTGCGCACGCGCCAAGCCCACGCAAGCTGTGCCCCATCTTCTCTACACGTGCGGCAAATGCAAAACGCTAACATCACTCCCCCTCTCCTCCCTCCCCTCCCCCCGCTAATCAATGAAGGCAGTCAGCCCACACGTAGGGAAGAGCTGCTGAGCGGCTCAGATGAAAGCCACGATACACATATACACACAGGGTTTCCACGGGGGGACTACTGCCTCGATTTACAGCCAACACCGTCTGCTTCACTATCTTCTTTCGAAGGTGTTTCCACGCTGAAAACGGTCTCCGACTCACGGGAGATGTACTGCGCTCTGCCGTACACATTGTCAGCATCTTCGATCCGGACTCGGTTGCCATACGTGTCACAGCAGTAGCCGTCCACCACGGCATGCGTGTCTTGGCTGTGTGGCGAGCAAGGGTCCCTCGCCACGCTATGGCGCCTACGCCACCGCCATGGTTGACGGCGCCTGCTACCCAGCGCATCCTCTGCAGGCCCTCGCGGGACCAGTGAGGCAAAGGATAGCCTCCCACGATCCGCATACTGCAGCGACGCTGCGGAGGCAAGCGGCACGGCACTTTGGATGCTGTAACGCATGAGACCCATGGGCGCTAACGGGTTCGCGTTGATGAGAGCGAGTGGCCGGACGCCATGCGCCATGGGGTCCAAATCGCCGCGTTCACGACTGTGATGGGAGCTCCGCAACGTACCGGCACCACCGACTTGACGCGGAGTCGACGTCGCACCGACATCAAAGCTGCCTGGAGTGCGATCATAGGGGCTGTGGCCATGTTCGCTGTGGCTGGCGGCGTGTGCTCTAAAGCTTCTCTCGCTTCCAGTTGTGCGCGTGCTGGAGCTTCGGTGACTCCTTGGGGAACTGCCACGGTGCTGCCAGCGATCGTACGACCTAGTATCGTGTGCCTCGGGTAGCGGATCGCCTCCGTCATGTTGAGCGCTGTGCTCTGCCTCCGAAGTGGGCGGAGGGTGCGGCGCCGGGGTATGGGCCGCATACGGATTGCCGCCGCTATTCTGCGGCGCCTCCATGCTGGGGCGCTCACGCATGCCGAGCTCCTCTTGCTGCCTCTCCCCATCGGCAGCCATGGGGCGATTTGTACGGGGCCCGGCACTCTCGCCTGCGGGTGTGTGAGGATCATCGTCGCTCACGCGGTTCACGAGAACGGTGGCGGGGATGACCGGTACCGCATCCTCGCCCCACGGCGAGCCGGGCTGAAAGCAGCTGGGCTGGCACATGCTGAGCGCAAAAAGCACCACCAAAGAGAGAAGCCCCACGGAGCAGACGATTACACAGATGAGGAAGATAAGCCTGAAGCCCATCGTTGTGCAGAGGAGGGAGGGAGGGAAAGGGGATCGAGTCCACGTGCCGCACGGCCGATGGGTCTTGGCAGTGCCCCCCGACCCCCCTCACACAAACCCATACACAGACAGACAGACGCTCTCTCTCCCAGGATGAAAGAAAGAGAGCCACGAAAAAGAGTCGAGCACGCACTCCTCCCTATCACGTCGGCGTCGATTGGGCTAAGAGAGATGCGGCGGGCCAGTTTCGGTGAGGAAATACGCAGAGGATGGCGATAGAGAAGAGGGCGCAGAAGACGTGAACCGAGGGTGAATAGTAGCTCCCCCCGACAGCTTGGCGAGGTAGAGGGGAGGGTGGAGGGGCTGCGGTAAAGCAGGTGAGTACGTGCGCTTGCTTGCGCGGGTGTGCTGGTACGCTTGCAGTCACCCCCCCCCAAAGAACGCCCTGGTCGCGCTTGATACGACGAAGGAGCCGTGCCGACCAAGTGCAAGAAAAGTGGGTGGTGGTGGTGGGGTAAAGAACTACACAAGTGAGCGGGGAATGAAAGGGGGTGTAGTTCGTGTGCGTACAGGCTCGAGGGTGGCGACTGTGGTGGCTGTGCCGCACCGATAATGCACTCAGTGGGGGAACACATGCCATGCGAGCCGTCGAAGGCCTTGGATACGCTTGCGTGCCGAGTTGGACAGGCTCTCAGCTCTTCAGGCGCAACTTCGCAGCTGTGAGGTACGCACACCGGAAAACGCTGCTTGAGGGAGGCGTAGTTTCGAGTGATCGTGTGCGAGACAAGAAGAGCGGAGGCGACGTTCACGCGTATGCACATGGCCATATTATCCATGCTCCTGCAACGTGCCCCACGTACTTACGTGCTGCTATGGGATGCAGTTACTGCCGGCCTTTTTACCCGTTTCCTACCGCAGCGACAACAGGAATAACAGAGAGTGAGAGGAGGGCCGTGAAGGGCGAGACGCAAGAGGGGAGGGAAGGGGGCAGCGGCAGAGCCGATGAAAGGTACCACGCACCATAGAGAGAGAGAGCGAGAGGCGGAGGCAGACAATGGGGGCACACGCAGAA
The DNA here is from genome assembly GCF_017916325.1 of Leishmania martiniquensis. NCBI lineage: Eukaryota > Euglenozoa > Kinetoplastea > Trypanosomatida > Trypanosomatidae > Leishmania > Leishmania martiniquensis. Next base: position 977,458 of record NC_090166.1, read on the forward strand.
ATGCGTGCGCAAACAGAAAAAAGGGGAGACCGGATGGGGAAAAAAGACCAGGAGAAGTACACACCCTCCCTCACTCCCCCAACCCGAAGCACAGACGTCGGCATCCACACATATTTCGCAAAACAAGAAAATCAAAGCGACGGCCAAAAAAAGAGAGCAAACATTATGCAGCAACGAACGTTCGCACCCGCGCAGACGAAGCCTACCACCGCAGCGGTGCTTCAGGACCACCGCCGCCTCTCCCCCGTACACCTCCTCCTCTCCCCCCTCACAACAAGCAAGCCGACACGTACGTGAAAGCGGCCGCGCGTGGGCGTTCTAGACTGCACACGGATGCACCCCTGTCATTCCAAGGCCTGTCGGACACGGAGGCAGCTGCTCCTGTCTGCAAGCCTGCGGAGAGCCCACAGGAAGAGGGGCAGGCCAGCGAGTAGGAGGGGACGAACAGGCGTCCAGTGAAAGCGACGATAGCCACAACTCGAAAGAGGTACCGCGGCAACGCCCACAGGGCCATGAAGGAGATCACACGCGCATATACATCGCTGCCGAAAGCTATGCACTCAGTCCAAGTCTTTTACTCTCTTAACCACACCGCCGTCTCCCGGGGCGTTTGCAGAAGGCTTCTACCGAGGATGCAGCGGGGGCTGCGTCTGATACTGCGGAGGGGGAGGGTCGGATCTAGATGTCCGCGAGGAAGCGTCCGCGGCGCGCGGCACGTAGTCTGCCTCGCCGTACGGCGACACCGCCTCGGAACGGCTTGCTGTTCCAGTATTCACCGCTGCCGCGCCATCGCAGGCTCCATTTTGGGGACCAGTGGCTTCCGACACTCGTGCTTCAGGGAAGTACTGCGCATAGTTCACGCTGCCGGCTTGTGTCCCAGGCGGGGCGGCGAAGAGTACTGTCGCAGAGACGGGCTGGCGCGTGTCGCGCGGTGGGTAACCCTCGGCGTAGTTCGCGTTTGCCGGTCCGGGGGGAAGGGTATCGGCGTAGTAACCAATGCCGCCTTGCGGGTACTGCTGGTAATAGATGTCATGGTAGCGGCCCCCTGCCGGGCGGGGCGGCTCTCCAAAAGCGGCGGCGGCGCCTCCAGCGTTTTGGGTGCCGACTCTCTCAGCTGCGTAGTAGCCGCCATGATTCAGTCCCGCCGCCTGCAGGCGTTGCCGTCGCCGCACGTTGCACCCAATGCAGCAAGAGATGCACAAGAGCGCTGAGGCCACCCCGAACAGCACGAGAAGAAAGTACTCCCGCATCGCCCACAACAGCAGCTATGCGGGCACCTTCTGAGTGGCGCCTTGGCAGACAGCGATCCGACGCCGACGCCGATGCCGTGGGTGAGGGTGCGAGTGAGAGAAGGGGGGATGAAGAATGCGGGTGTGCACAGGGCGTGAGGCAGCCGCAGAAGTTACGACGGAAGCGAGCGACACGTAGAAGGCAGCAGCTGAAGAGCGCACCAGCGATGGGGTGCTGCGCACCAGCGTAGATGGAAAGAAAAAAGGGCGGGCGGGCTGTATGAGGGCAGCCAATACCGCCAGAGAACTTGTCGCGTTCCTGCGGTGCGACTCGGCAGACAAATGGAGGGGAAGTGCGAGAGGTGAAGTGAGAGGGTTGGCCAGAGACGACATTGCGCACCGCAAAGGCGACGCGCCGCACACACGATGGCGCACATCCGCAGAGATGGGACGGGAGCCGGCGCATCACTCGTTTTGGCAGCCAATGCACCTGGCACAACTGCTTCGCAGGCGTGGGCGGCCATCCCCGGTCGCGAGCTCAGCGCGCTTGCACAACGAGTCAGTGAGGCATGCGGGCTCCCCTGTGAGGAGGGGGATGCCCTTTCCGTGCTTCTTCTCGTCCTCTTCAACGACTGGCCGTCACCAACGCGCGCTGTCAAAGGTGCCGATGATTCAACTGCTGCGCAGCGACGAGACAGCCAGAGGCGAAACGGCGAGCCGTCGTGCCCAGCTGTGCAGGAGCGAGAAAGAGGTAGAAGAAAGGTGCACCGTTGCCAGGAAATGGCAGGGGAAATGAGGAGGGAGCGAGTGGAGCGGACCGTAGTGGCATTCAGTGCATGCGAGGCGTGGAAGAGGGGGTTAGGAGAGAGGGGATCGACTAAGGTCACTGCAGGTGGCGGGAAATCAAGTGAGACGCAAGCACCCAAACAACATGAGGGGGGCGAAACGCGTTAGTAAGCGAGGATGCGGAGGCGGTCGCCATGCACACTCGTCGCCGGCTCGATGCTGGTGACCTCTCTGCTAGCCAAGTACACTACGGAACGGAAATCGGCACCGGCACTGAGCAGTCTCGAGATGCCACGCTCAAAGAAGTGCTCGCGTCTCTGGGAAGCCCTAGGCAAAGAGAGAAGCACTTCCTGAATCGCTGCCCATTCCTTTCTCAGGTTCCAGCTCGTTCGGGTAAACGTGTTTTTGGCAGCGCCGTGCCGCACCTAGCACCCGCTTTGCCGCCCGTGTCCTGTGCGTCTCGGCTATCCTGCCGCTTTCACACCTCACCCTCCTCAGCGCCATCGCGAGTAGTGACGCTAATTCGCGACTCTCCTTCAGGTAGCGGGGAGCCGGCACAAACGTATTAGCAGCAGCTTCAGCAGCTTGTAGATGGAGATCGCATACTCGAGGACGGTGTCTGCCGTACCTCTTTCGACGCGAGAAGCGTGATGGGCGGCACCGCCCTACGAGGACTACGCAGCGGCGCTGCCTCCGGAATTCGGATGAGATGCCCCTTGCCTCCGCTTTCGCTGCCCTGCCCAGAGAAGGCTTCGTGCTCGTGCACGGAGCCCCCGCCCCGGGTGCTAAAGGCTGCGGCTCGAGGGCCCATCATGGTCGCCATCACGCCCCCCTCCCATTCCGTAGTAGGGCCCTCTCTTTGCTGACCTGCTATGGCGCTGGTAGCAGGCGCGATGGGAACAAAAATGAAGCCTGATGGCCTCTACGGCAAGAGAGCAGCGAAACAGTATCGGGGCGTCTGAAGAGTCTATATCCGATACCCGGTGGCGTGAGCCCAGGGGGGGGCTCAGCGTGCGGTAGCCCTCGCTGTGGCCTGATCGGATGAAGGCGGTAGTGGCACAGAAGTGGCAGAGCGGGCCGTTTGGCCCGTCCATGTGCAAGCAGAAACGTCACTCGGAATGGCCCACTATGATGACCGAGGGCGACGGAGGCGAGGCGGGGATGCGCTTTGTGGTTGGCCAATGGAGTGGCAGTGCGCAGTGGGGTCAATTCGACACAGGCGCTCGTGCATGCTGGCCCGGCAGAGCGATAGGGAAGATGGCAGTGTCACTAGCGAGCGAGAGTGGCTAGCAGCGGACCGGTTTAGGGAGAGGTGTCGAATGGCATACGTGCGGCTGCGGCAGTATTCACTCCGTGCGCATGCGCGAGAAAGGTGCGCGCTGTGCCGATTGAGGCTTGCCGAGCCGGAAAAAAAAGCAGGCGGGAGAGAGGAAGGGGGGAAAGGATTGATTGTAAGTGTAACGCCGACTGACTTGGCTCGAGTTTGGCAGGCAGGCCATCAACGCCCACCCGCACGCGCTGTGTGCGGCGTAATCACGGCGAGTAGGCGCCCGCCAACCAGCATTTGGGTAGTGTTCCGGGCACTATGCCGACACTTGGGCATGCAGGGTGTGTGCGGCGAGCAGTACGCGAGCCGCTCTCTGGGGGCGACACAACGTCATAGTGTTCATCCTCGAGGCCGAATACCCGTGCGGACACGGGCAGGTGACTCGGTGGAGGGTAAAAAAGCGATGCGGCCGAGCAACGAAGGCAGAAAAAAAGTGACAAATGAGGCGGCCTCGGGTCCCTTTGCGTGAACGCCGCGACGAGCGTGATGGGATGTGAAGGGCTCAGGGAGGGCTGACGAGAGAGGGGAGAGAGCAGGCGCATGCGTGTACGTGTAAAGGGGGGCCCGTGGGTAGGCGGCGACGGGTGATGGCGAAAGAGGAAAGCAAGCACTGAGAAAGGGATCGCACAATGGTGCCCTTTCATGGGCGAACAGCAATGCGACGGCACATACACATACAGGGAGAGAGAGCAGAGAGAGACGCACACACACACACAGAAATCAAGAGGCACCGTGGCGATGGACATCCATCGCGACAGTGCTGGGTGAGCAGCAGGGGAGCTCAGCGACGCTGCAGAAGGGATAAGCAGAGCAAAGAGAAACAAAGCTGACATAGACGCCGGTTACCTGTGCGTCTGTGCTTGTGTGTGGGATTGCCGTCGTGGCAGGCGAAGGTGGTGGTGCCAGCGGCACGACCACAAGAGCACCTGTACGGCATGCATGCACCGCAATACCCACGAAGAGAGCGATTATGGAGAATCAGCCGCACGCTTGCGCAGTGCGTCGTTCACCCTCCAGAACAGCCGAGAGCGCACAGAGAGAGAGAGAAAGACGAGCGGTTTCATATCTGAAGACGTAAGTGAATGACCACTGCCTAGGAGGAGGTGAAGGGGCAAAGGGGGGTGCAGGCCTGCGACGCTCTTGTGAGACAGAGCGGCTTCATCGAGCCGCGGCGGGTGGGGCGGGCCGTGGGCCAGGGGTGATGCTCGAAACCGGAGACGAGTCGAAGGGGGCAGCGGGTGGCCGACGGAACCATTTTCCTGACCACAGCGAAAGAGGAAGTACGTTCGACGTGTTGCGCAACAGCAGCCAAACGTCGTGTTGTCTACGTTACCTGGCACAAGCGCTCACAGTGCCGCAGCCGCAGCACCACGGACGACGCTACCGGCCTGATCTGGCATGCTCGAGATCATCGTGAGAGGGGACGGTTCTGCCGTGGTAGCCCCTTCTACTGCCATCGTTGGGTTGCCACTCTCCTGCAGGGCGGCTGTAGTACATTGCCGACCCGTAATCGAGCCGCTCAGACTTCTCCCTCCCACCCCGGAGCTGCTGCTCGCCCTCGTCTTTCTCTTCGTCGGACGTCACAACGCGGCCCACGCACGCACGCGCCTCATCGGAGCCTCGCCGCAGCGCAAGCGGATTGAAGGCATGCGGATCGGCATTTAAGGAGCCTACTTGAATCCACCTGTCGCCCCCTCGCGAGCGAATGTGGTACGTGACGGGAACCGCAGAGTTCTGAGGAACAACAGCCGGGGAGGCCTGCGCCAGTCGCCGCAGTGATGTCTCCTCTTCGCTGGATCCACGTCCAGTCGCTGGAGCTGCGGAGTAGTGCATCGGAATGCCCTCCACGACGTGAACCGTAGGCGGTCTTCGGATATCGCCGTCGTCACCACGGTCATCAGTAGCGTAAGACAGGGCCCTTCTTTCCACGGCTTTCCGTCTGCGGTATATGTCGACGCTGCAGATGACCGCCAGCGCACTCAGCAGAAAGATAGCACTAATGCTGAATAAAGCAGCAGTGCTGATCATATCCGCGGTGTCACGGATACCTCGCGCGAATGCTGTCGCCTCAGATGACTGCGCCGCCGAGGCCGGATCGCTGCTTTTAATGAGGGGGGGCTGTCTGGCTGAAGCACTCGAGCAGGCGCTGGGGATGGTGTAAGCGCAGGAAAACAAAATGTGGCAAAACTTTATGCACCCCACAAAAGCGGCATACGCGAGAGCGAGCGAGAGGGGAGAGGGAAAAGAGAGCCACCGCCGCCACGGCGGACATGCGACTCGCCAGCTTCTTCTGTGGCAGGAGCAGTCCTCGCAAGCAGCGAGGTATGCGGGGCAACAATTTCACTTTTTTCTGATTCGCTGCGCCTGCCCACGTGTGAAAGGCGCTCGCTCAAAGATAAACGGCGTCGGTGCGACGCTGCACTGGCTGTATCCGGCAGGATGGCGCTCACGGGAAAAAAAAGACCTCCTCGGCAGGGTGGCGCTCGGACGGGCCCTGAAGCGTTGGGGAGAGAGGAGGAAGAGGAGAAAGGGGAGGAGGAGAGGTGGAGTGAGGGCTCCTATCCGGTGTTGCTCTTCAAGAGAGCCGCTTAATGTGCGCCTGTTGCGTATGCCTCTCGGAGTGAGAAGTGCCGCGAAGGCAGGAAGCACAGGGAAGGCACTGGGGACGATGGCGGCCACAGTTCGTGATCCTACTCGCCGTGCGTCGACGCGTTCGTGGGTTTCCACCTATGCAAGTTTGCCTTGATAGCTTGCCAGGCAGGGGGAATGCACAAAGAGACCGCCCGCGCAGCACTTGAGGCGAGACGCGCAGGCAGATAGATGGGTAGAGCGAGGGGACAGGAAGGAGGAAGGGCAGCGATTCGATGGGTTACCTGCAACATCCAAAGGCCAAGAAAAATACGAGGAGCCGATGAAGAGGAGAGAGTGGAGAGAGAGGTTCCTTGCTTGGGCAAGCGGGCGACACGGCAGGCGTGAGGTGAGACCAGCGAGCGCGCCGTACGGTAGAAACCCCCCGAGGTAGGGGGCACAGACAGCACCGTTCAGCACCTCGTCAAGAGACTGGGTACTGCCGCGCGCGTCTCTCCCCCCTCTCTCTCACTTTTTCTTCAGCGCCGCTCAACACCTGTAAGAGAAGTCTCTCAGGCGGCTGAGATACCTTTGCTGTCGCATCGACGCGCTCGCGTGCGACCTCCCACGACGAGGCGCCACGAGACCCTAGCTGTTCGCTGTTCGTGCATGATGGGCCGCTATAAGGCACCGCGAATTCGCCTTCGGCAGCCGCCACATCACCGGCCGAACGTGATGCGAGCGTCTGTGCTTCGCTCCCGATAGGGAAAAGGGAGATGGCACGAGCCTACGACGAGCTCACACTCCCAGAGACACAACACAAGAGGAAATGAGAGGCCGAGGAGAATGTCGGGAGGGAGAGGGGGAGTGGGGGGTGGGGGGCACGCAGCAGCTGAGGGAGCAGAAATGCCATGGGAGGCACCGACGCGATGCAAAGGACGGTGCACGTGAGAACCAAAAGGGGTGGGATGGGGGAAACGCGACGTTGTCACTGCCTCGATATCTGACGATACCTCACTTCCCCCGGCGGCGGCCGTCGTGAGCGCAGGAACCGGTCCGCGGACACAGCGACCAGTCGGCATGGGCATCCTCACAGGTGGAAAGAGAAGACTCTCTGTCTTCCCTTCCCCCTTAGCGGCGCGTAAGCGGGTGTGGAGAGAGGGGAGGGAGGGCGAGAGGATGGGCAAAGGCCGGCGGAGGGAAGGGCAGCGGGGGGGAGTCGAATGGGGGCGCGCGAAATGGACAGAGAGAGAGAGACTGCACAACAAAAATGGGTGAGAGCGGCGGCGCCACACAGCGGAGAGAGCACAGTAAGAGCAGAGAGCCCCATTCGTGCGCTGCCACTCTATGTGTGACGGCCATGCGACTCTCCGCTGCAGACTTCATCCATAACTTTTTCACATGCAGCGTCTCGTCTTCGGAGCGGCCATGTAGTGTTTTTTCTTTCTTCAGTGGGTCCGCCTGCCGCCACACAGCACGCGAGCTCGTCTCCACTCTGCCTAGATGGTCACAGGCTCCCATCGGCGCAGTGTGCGATGCCGCCGAAGGCGTGCCTCACAGCAGTGCGCCGACTCAGCGGCCGGTGCACGACCCCGGGCCTCAGACCCTTCCCGACCCCCTTCGCCTCACAGCCGCTCCCATTTAATGCGAGTCGCTGAGCGGTGCATCCGCTGGCACCCGTTCGGGCTGCACCGGCACTTTGCAGACCACATGGCCGGCGCACACACATTGGCTGCTGCGGTCGCTCCGGTGCCGCGCCACCTAGAGCCTGACCACCGGCATCTGCTGCGATGCGCCGCGCTGACCTCCTCCACGCAGCAGGCGCGTGACCACGCTCATCGGCAGGGGCGGCTCGGCCGCTGGCAAGGGTAGGGAGGGGGGCAAGGGAGTGGCTCGCCTCTACCCCACCACAGAGGCACAGATAGACGCAGAGAGAGAGAGAGCGCGGGCGAGGCCGCCCGACGCCCTGAGGTGCTTCCCTCACTTGTGCCACTTGGGGCTAAAGAAGGACGGAGGAGGTGCAGAAATCAGAAAAACATCGGATGCGAAAGGGCAGCGAATGGGCAGAGAGGGAGAGAGGAAGGCGTGTGGGGTGAGAGGAGAGCCGGGGATCGTCAAGGGCGCCGCAGCGGCGAACAAGGAGCCGGCCGCGTACCGGCAGTCGCCTCGATGCCTTCAAAAAGGCTTCTGAGGCGGCGAGTACGGTCCGCTCTGCACAACGGGTCTGGCATGTGATGCGGGAGGGCTCGTGCAACGGCTCATTCCGGTAGAAGCCGCCGATAGCCATTCACTACGCAGCCTCTTCAGTCAGACAGAGCTTGTGTGTGCTCTTTTTTTTTGGTGGTGCTGTGAAGTGCAATCAGATACACGAGCAAACATATGAAATGAAGTCGAACTTGTCGAAGGTGCGCGTCCCGCAGATACGCTGTCGACTCCAGCAGAGAGCGGAAGGGGTGAGCAACAGCAACAGAATGTTTCTCTCTCTCTATATATTAATGTGGCGAGAGAGGAGATGGTAAAGGGGGAGGGAGGGGAGATAGCAGGCGAGAGGATTCTCACAAGGCGCGCGCGCGTGTGTGTGTGCGTGTGTGTGGAGTGTGCGGAGGGGGGCGGGAGGCTGAGAACAGCGAAGGCGGTGCCATGCGCGTGAGCAGTGGTTCAATGGCCACACGCAAAAAGGGGTGTGGACACGATGACGCCCCACTAAAGAAAAACAAGAACGGACAACCGCGCAGAGGAGATTCTCTCACTTCACTCGCTCGCAGGCACAAACATGAGCAAATAAAGACGAAACGCCATATGAAATGGGCCTCACCGCCACACCGAACGATTAGAGGGAGAGAGAGGCAATGGTCGAAGAGTGAGGTAGACGTATTCCATTGCAGACACACACACACACACAGATACAGCAGCAGCAGCAGCAGCGATTCGTGTGAGTGAGAAGCCACATCAGGTGCTCGGAGTGAGGTGGGGTGGGGCCGGGGAGGAAAAGCGCGAGGGAGGGAGTGAGCGGTACCAAATGGCGGAGCCCGGGCAAAAGTGAGCCGGGCGCTCGGCGGCGAAACATTTCGCTGGAAAAAAGGGACGGATACACCGCCCCGCCCTGCCCTCTGCTGCGAAGCAAAAAGGGTGGCGCCGCTTGCCGCAGTTGTGAGGAGTGAAGAGGAGCACCGGGCGCATCGCCCAACGTTAAGCCGACACACATATAAGCAGCGCCGCTCCTCAGGGGCACCTCGACGTGCAGTGGCAGAGAAGAACAACAACGGGAGCAGCGAAAGGAAAAAACTGAAGAATGCGGACCAACAGAGCGGGGTCATCGGAAGGCATCAGTGTTGGCTGCTGTGAGTGAGGCATCGTTGAGAGTGTCTTGGTGGGACGACGAGAGGTTCCACCAAGGTGGCATGGGTTTCAACACCGCCTATGTTCTTCACTGGGCTTCCCATGCTCCGTATTCTCTGTTTGCGGCCCATTCGGCTGAGCGTAATAGTATGCTGTGCCATACACGATCGCTGAGTCTGTGGCGCTTCCTGGCTCTTGCCGCTGCTCCATCACCACCCCCGGATACAGCGGAGGCTGCTGCTGAGGGGGAGGCCAGACGATGGCGTTCACCGCCCCTTCGGGAATATGCGGTGAAGCATCAACCGGGCCGGCCACCGCGACGGGTGCTTCTTGAAATGTGACGACTGTACCGCGTGCGACTGGCGGCGCCCCGACGTAGGGGCCATAGGGCGAGAGTGGCCCACCGTACGGAACCCCTCTCGTCTGCACAACCTGTGCAGTTGCCTGGCGCCGCTCTCGACGCTCAGCTCGCTTGCGCCGGGAGTAATAGAAGATAATGTAAAGGATGATCCCGAGCACCCACACAGAGCCGAGAACGATGGCGAAGATAGCACGAGGGGGTAGCCCGGCTCTGGGGCGCTCCGAGGACATAGCCGTCTGTGCAAAGAGTGGGCGAATGGAATTTGCAATGAGTGCAAGTGCGCATGAAGGCGCGCGAGCACCACGATAAGGAGCTGCGGGGGGGGATGCACTTCCTTTAGAGGCGCTGCTTGACGCGCCCCGGGAGACTCGTGGGACGCGAACGAGGATAGAAAAAAGGGAGAGCAGGCCCTGCGGCAGAGCACGCCATAAATCTGTGATGTGGAGAGGCACGGGCGTAGAAGAATGTGGTGAAGGGTAGAACAGCCGCGTGCACGCAGAGCAGAGCATGGCGGTGAGGGCCCTGTCATTAGCAAGCACCAGGTGGCACCTCCCGGCAGCGAGGTCTTTTCACACGAGCATATCTTGGGCGCGTGGGCCTCGGCATAAGGGGCCCATACCACCAGTAGCAAGCTCAAAGGCATTGCTTCGGCAATGGGGCCTCCGACAGCTGCGGAAGATTGCAGCCCCCCGCCCCACCCTCGTCCACAACGAGAAGAAGAAGAGAGAGGCCCGCATTGCGGTGGTGTGCCCAGCGTAGGAGCACCTGCCCCCTCCCTCCCTCCCTCCCCCCTCATACAGGCAATCGACAGAAGAAAAGGGTGAGGCTTTGCACTAAATGAGCTGAAACAGATGTCCCCACCCCCTAAGCTGCCCGGGCGCCGGCCTAAACTGTATCGATGAATGACAGGAGGACTGAAAAGGCGGCGCATGGGGCTTTCTGGAAATGGAGGCGTAAGAGGTGCCAAATTAATCAGCGCAAAGGGCGTTGCAGGACGGCATTGTGTCGCGCACGCAGTCCAGTGCATGTGGGCACGCACCCCCAACGGTTTCGGTACTCCCCCCAAAAAAAAGCAACGCGTGAGGAGGGGCCGGAGAAGAGAAGGCACAGAGGCCGTGCAGAGGTGCATAAGGGAAACAGCAAACAGCAGCAAAGAAACTGAGAGAGAGACGCGTACGCTACCCGTTCTTGTGCGACCACCTCTATCCATCGACCAGCGCTCTCTTACTGTCGACGGGCTTCGCTTTACCACTTGCTTCACGCCTGCATCCTTTCTTTCTTTTTTTGTTTCCACGAGTTGTCGGCCTCGGACCCTCTTACCGTCACAAGGGCGCTCTTTACTCCGCTGTTTTTGTTTAATGTGCGGGGGGGGAAGATAATGAGGAATAGACGTCGAATGAGTTGGTAAAAGGCCACGTGGCACCCCGTGCCGATGCAGACGAGCCGCAGGGTGAGGGAGAGGGGAGCACCGAGCACTTCCCCGCGTTCCCTTCTAGCTCGGCATCGCCACATCGTTTGCTCTTTCTTTTTTCGCTTCTCTCTGCGCGCGAGGGGGAGCGGCGACGCGGTGCCAAGCGCAAGTGGGATGCTGAGGGACCGAGGTGTGACGCTGCCTCGCAGGAACCCGGAAGTCTGTGACGCTTGTGCGAGAAAGCGTTCACGAGGAGGCACTCGCTAAAACGGAGCAACAGCGGAATCACTGCTTCCACTGCCCGAAGGGCTCAGCTTTAGCCCCTCATTGCTCCGAACCTTCGCGTCTTCACTTACGGCCGAGGGCCGCGACACGACATTATTACATCTCTCAGCGACACTCCCCCCGAAAAAGCGCAAGTCAAAGAAAGCTTCACGGAGCACGACGCAGCACCACCTGCAAACAGAGATCGAAGCAACGTCACCGTACGGCTACCGCCGATAATCTGCCATACTTAGAGAGCAGACCTAAAAGTGAACACTGAGGGGGGAACTCACCCCATTCCCAAACATTCGGCCACACGAGGCGCGGGTGTGAGAGGTCGCCGGCACACTGAGCGACCACGGCCGGCACTGGTCCAGGTGTAGTTGGGGACGCTGCACGTGACGTGAAACCGCTGAGGCGCAGCGGCTGAGCCCGCAGGCCCGTGAGGGCAAAGGCGACGGAATACAAGGAGGGGGGCGTGCGCGGTGCAAGAGGGGGGACGGGCATCGACAGACAGCGGGCCGCCGACCCACTCCACCGGCCGCTGTGCCCTTACCAATGCTCCGCACCCGTTGCCCTCTCCGACGCCAGCCGCTCTCCCGGCGCTGTTGAGCGACGACGACGGCGGCGGCGGCTGCGACCCGCACAGGTGAATGTGTCGCCCTCGCCCCCCCTCCCCCCTCACACACAGGCACGAAGCAGATGAGCGGCAGGGGACAAGCGAAGAAGGACGCTATTCGCAGGTCCTCCAAGAGCGCTATCGCACCGCCCAGCGGGACGTGAGCGAGGGAGGTGCAGAGGTGTGCCGCCGGCAGTGCTCACGCCAGCCTTGCACACAGGCCGCCACCCCAATTGCGTGTAAAGGGGAGGCAGGACAGCGGTGTAAGAAGCGCATCGGATACGTTGAGGCGGTGCGCAGAAACGGAGCGCCGCCGCGTGAAATGGCTGAGCAAAAGGAAACGCACCGCACAGGATGGGCCATAGGCCGACGCCTTCCACCTCCTGCGAAGCGACCGTCACGATGCGCAAGACGCGAAAGCTCAGCAGGCCCTTCCTGATGCACCCACGCCGGTGTCGCCCCACGCAAGCCTCCTCGAGCAGGTCGCACGCATCTCGTTACCCGTCCTTGTCAAGCCGGCCCCTCCGTCGACCGGGCCTGTGACAGTAGAGACAGGGAACTGGATTGGCCCTGCAGGGCTGGCATCCGCAGCTGCACTCACGATGCGACATGCTCACCTCCGGCGGAGCTAGCGACACCCAATCTCCGGCGCACAGCCTCAACAAACAGGCGATCCATCCGGTCCGCAACAGCCTCCTCGCTCAGCTGGCGCACCGCGTATTCACGCGCACGACGGCCAACGCGTTGCGCATGTCTCGGGTGCTCCACGACGTACCGCATCAGCTCCGCGGTTTTCTCAACGCTCGGCACAGCCATCTTCATGCCTTCCTCGTACCCGTACGGCGAGCCCGGCGCGATCTCTTCAAGCCCGTCGACAGGGATGCGGAAGCAAGAGTCGCGCTCCATGAAGCGCAGGGGCCCGCTCCACTCCGTGATGAGCACCGGCAGCGCCATCGCCATCGCCTCCACGGCAGGCAGCCCCCACCCCTCCGCCTTCGTCGGGTACACAAACGCATCCGCGTTCGCGTACATCTGAATAAGCTCAGTTGCGTTCACCTCGCCCGTCACAATGATGATGTGGGGATAGTCCGCTATGGACGCCATCCCCGGCAGCGCGCCGTTGCTCCCCCATCTCTCGATGAAGTGCATGACGGAATTGTCGGACAAGCCAAAGGCGTACTGTGCAGTCAAGCGTGTCTTGATCACGAGTGTCGTGCGCTCACGCAGCTCCGGCGGGGTGGAGGGCCCGAACGCACTCCAGTACGCCATCAGCAGCACGTCCCACCCCTTGCGGTCCTCCCACTTGAAGTTAGAGAAGAACACGTACCGCTGCAGCCGCTCCTCGCTTGTCAAGTAGGGTCGGTTGTCGCACAACGAGGTGCTCCCGCACCTTTGCAATGCTGGCTGCCGCACGTAGTTCGCCGGGTCGTACTCGTACACGTCGACCGCCTCCGGCACGATGCGAATCTTGCCGGGACTGACGCCGTTTCGACGGTAGATAGTGGCGAAGAACTCTGCGGTCGTCCAGATCTCGTCGACACATGTCCGCATCAGCGTTGCCCACTGCTGCTTGATGTTGGACAGTTCGCTCATGCTGTGCCCGATGTATACCCTTGGCGCCGCTTCGCTAAAGCGTGCGCTATGTCTTTGGTAGTGATTAGCGCGGACGTGCTGATAGGCAATGATGGCTCGCTGTTGGAAGCGTTGCCTGAAAAATTCGAGGTCCTCTGCCGCCGCTTTCGCCCCCCACAATGCCTCCAGGCGTGCATAGGCGAGCTGAAGGAGCGCGTCTCCCGCTTTCGGGCATGGCCGCCGTTGGCCTGCTACGTGGATCCCATACCGCTCCATTAGCGGCCGGATGTACCCCATCGCCTCGCGGCTCAGCCCAATGCAAGGGCCAGAAAAGTCTGTGAAGTACCAGATCATCGGTGGGAGATGGTACCGCTCCACATCAGTCCACCTCTCCGAATGGCGCGGGGCTTCACCGCGCAGACGCCACGACACTCCCAGGCGGCGACGCTGCAGCTCTGTCAGCACGTTGTACGCGAAGCGGCCGTACTGGTCCAGCAGCGAAAAGACAGGCCGCTGCAGCGAAGCAACGGCAGCAAGCGCGCGCGAACCGGAAACGTCATCGCGCACCACAGCAGTGGCGCGACTGCTCCACACCTGCCACGAAGGATGCATCGACTGCATCCACAGCGTCAGTGCCCACCCACCGCGGTCCGCAGCACCCATTGCGTGGTCCTCACGCGTGCTCACACCGTCCATCATGGCGGGGGCCGCCAGCGCCGCCGCAAGCCCGCCGACAGTGTCATACAAGCGGCGGTAGAAGATGCCGCAGTGCAGGGACACAGCGTCCACCACCTCCTCCCACGACGCGCGCTGGTCTGCAGCGCTGTACCCGCTTAGCCGCCTTGTCAGGTACAGTTGCAGCATCTCGCCGTCGTGCGTGGTCCCCGTCAGCCCGCCCTTATCCACAACACGCAGTGAGGCCAGCTCGCCTGCTCTGAGTTGCGGTGACGGGTAGCGCCAACCGCCACTGCCGCCGCTGCGCTGCAGTATCGTGCACTGTGCAGCTGCGACACGACCGCCGTTGCGCTGCATGGCCGTGTGCACAAGCGCGTCTAGCAGCCCGGTGCCCTCGTGACGCGTCTCGAGGGCGTCGCCGGGCTCCGTGTACCGCATCCGCGTCGCACCGAGGAACGACGACAGCACAACGAAGTGCGACCCAACTCGGCCGCCGCGTGTGCGCAGCGCAGCGTCCACAAGCACCTCCACGGCTGCGCCCGGCGACGGCGCTACAGGAGCCACCAGTGTCACTCGCTCACTGAGGCACCGCGCACCGCTGCGCGCGGCACCGCGAAGGGCAGCACGCACAGCCTCCATACTCAGCTCCCACACGCGCCACGACTGCGCGGGCGTCAGTGCGGCGATGTCGAGGTCACTTGGAAGAGCATCACCGCTTAGCGCGACGCCATCACACAGCACGCTACGGAGCGCGTGCGCGAGCGCAGGGGAGGCTGCGGCAGCCCCGCTCACGACTACTGCATCCACCGGGTACGCGAGAGCCTCTGCCGTATAGGTGGCACTGCGGTAGCAGAGGGCCTCCTCAGACTCCACAAGCGGGCCAAGAAGATCGTCCAGAGGAACGGCCTTCGACGTGAGTGTGCTCGCATTACCCTCCATGAGGATGGGCATGATGAGGGACACGCGCACATCGCCGTTGTGCGGCGCCAAGGATGCCGTGGGGGTGAGGGGGTGCAGTGCCCGCATCGTGTTCCTGTACGCATCGCTACTCGAGGCGCCGGAGTACTCGCGAGGACACCCCCAGAGCAGCAGCAATGCGACAAGAGGCAGCGCAACGATGACGTGCCAGCGGCGGAGCACTCGACGCCGCCCAGCTAGCCCCCGCGTGGTCAAGAACGAGGGCGAATAGCTGCGCTCAAGCGGTGTGGGGGCCGCCTCAGTGCCCATGCGGGCCTTGAACGACCGGTTACGGCCACTGCTTCGAGAGAGATTCCACATTAGCCGCTCTTGAGCTCTTCCTGTCGGGCGACGACACGCGCAAGGAAAGAGATCGCAGTATCTGTGGAGCGTGCTTCACAGGGGGGGCTGCGGGATCGTGGCGGTGCGTGTCTGCCAGTAATGATGTACCGGACCTGGAGCAGAGGAGAAAGCAGCACTGAAAGGTGCCACGGCGCCCGCATGCACGCCGGCGTATACGCGGTGGTGGTGGTAGTGGGGGGAGAGGCTCCTCAAAGCTGCGGAGTGCTCGAAAGAAAGCCGCTCCCGCCCCTTCGAGGGCCTGCAGACACGCAGGAACGCTCACGAAGGCAGAGAAATAGGTCGAGGGCAGCAGGGTGTTCTCGAGCTCCGCGACTCCGGCCTTGCTCACTGTGTAGGAGCGCACAAACCAAGTCTTCCACAGGTAGTGGTAGCGGAACCAAGGCGGCGAGGAGGCGGGCTCAGCGGCTCTCCGTGCACCGACGCTGAGGGGGAGGCGCGGATGCAGGTCGCCTTGCCTCGAGCGTCCGGTCACGTGATTAGTTGCTCGCGCTGACGACGCCCCGGAGGCACTCGCGAAACGGAGAGCGCGAGAGCTGAAGCAACCAGAGAGGCGAAAAAAAAAGGCCCACAGCGGGGCGATGCGCGCCGACGTCCAAGGCACCGGTGCGATGATGAGAGAATGCAGGGAGGGGGTGGGGCGCAAAGGCAGGGGGATGCGACGTACACAGCAGCGGGGGTGAGGCAGCAGGAGCAGAAGCAGCGGCAGCAGCACCTACAAGAGCGACAGGCAGAGGGTTGGGGGGGAGGAGGAGGCCAGATCTTCACACTACGAAAAAAAACAACAGAAGATTCGGTGACAGCAGCCGACGCAAAACGCAGCCGCCTCTCGATGGCGGCGACGAAGAAAGGAACGTTAAAGAGGCGTCCGAGCAGAAGAGAGGAGGCAGCCAAGCGAAGCAATAGGAGCAGCGAGATGATTTCGCCCTCCTCCTATCCACTCCGATAGGCGCACCACGCGTTGCCGAAAGTGACCGACGCACAGGCCAGCATACGGGACTGTCAGCAACTCCGATGGACGCACAGCTGCCCTTCGACCGCGTCGATGACGCTCGCCGACAGCGAAAAGGCAACAAACACACACACAAAAAGTGAGAGCGTAAACAAATCGGCACCAGAAGCCAGGGGAGGGGTGGCGAAAAAAAGGGGGAAGGAAAAAATTGCCGACAGCACCCGCGACAGGCCCGAAGGCTCACACGGCGCCGGTGCAAAGATAAACGGCTTGCAGACGGCTGAGGGGGTGGGGTGGGGGAGAGGGCCTAGAGGCGTGGACAGGCCGGTAGAGAGCAGCGATGACCACAGCCACAGATAACCCTTCCCTTTCCACCGCCGCCCCTTCCGATGCGAAAAATCGTAGCAGGGCGAAAAGTCACCGTGCGCCGGCCGGCGGCTCGTGAGCTGGTGCGTATGCGAACACCGCGATGCTCGCGCACATGCTCTTCCTTATACCGTGCAAAATCTTCCGCGTCGCTTGGGCGCAGCAACACGAGGCGACGCCGTAAAAGGAACGCACCGTCTCTCGCGCGCGCGTCTGCGTGCGAGGATTGGGACGAGCGGAGGACAGACGCAGCGAAGGCTGGGGGGGCGGATAGTTTTTAGTGAACGAGAAGGGGTACAATGCGAAAGCTAAGAGGGAGGGAGACGAGCGGGAGAGGGCGAATGAAAGAGTCCTCGTCGTCGAGCAAGCGAGCCAGTGCTCATGCACTGCTCCTCACAGCCCTCAACTACTCGAGCGGAGTGAGGGGGAGGGGGACGGCGAAGAGGGCCGAAGAAATCCGCGTCGTGCGCTGCCCCACCGATTGAGGGCGTACTCAGCGCCTTTCCCCCCAAAGCAGATGCGGCCCTGAATGGGGGCCGTCTCAGAGCCGAAAGCTGCTCTGGCGAACAGGAGAAGGCGGTGAACGCGGGAAGAGGGGGGAGGGGGCGGACAGTCCGCGTTGCCTTTGGTGTGCTTTGTGTCTGGTCCCAACCAGAAGGAGGCAAAGGGACGTGGCGGCTCAGCTGAGGCAATCGCTGCGAGGGGAGGCACGAGACAGCGTGCCCTGCACGAGAAAAATCGGGGGGAGGGGGAGACGGAGGGGGCGAGGGGCACGAAGGAAGCTCGCAACTCGCTCACCAGCACTGCCCCCTCCCCTCCCCCACCGTTCCCCTCGTTGAGTTGTCACCACACCGAGAAACAGAAGGCCGATCGCGCTTCCTCCTGCGCGCACGCACGCGCTTCAGAGAAGTGTTGCAGAGCACCTCTTTTCGTGTGCTTGCGCCCCAGGGCGGCGGCCGAGACCGTGAGAGAGAGGGATGGGAGGAGGGGAGCCGATGCGTGAGCGGGAACGAAGCCAAAGGCAGAAGTGTGAGCAGTGGAGTGCAGTGCAGAGGGAAGAGTCAGGGAAAGAGACGCCGGTGAGGAGGGGGTGAGCGTACCTCTGCCCGACGCCGTGGGCTACGAAGACCAAACGAGCGTGCATTTGTGACCGCGCTCTCTTCGCGGCGCTCATGGAAGGGCGCTTTGCACTATCTTCAGTGGGTCCGCCTGCCGCCACACAGCACGCGAGCTCGTCTCCACTCTGCCTAGATGGTCACAGGCTCCCATCGGCGCAGTGTGCGATGCCGCCGAAGGCGTGCCTCACAGCAGTGCGCCGACTCAGCGGCCGGTGCACGACCCCGGGCCTCAGACCCTTCCCGACCCCCTTCGCCTCACAGCCGCTCCCATTTAATGCGAGTCGCTGAGCGGTGCATCCGCCGGTGCCGCTGAGGGGCACCCCACGCGAGTAGGCAGCGTGACCGTGCTCATCGGCGGAGGCGGCTCGGCCGCTGGCAAGGGTAGGGAGGAGGGAGGGCATGAGGCTGGCTGACCTCTACCCCGCCACGGACACACAGACCTGGACACCCGACGTGGCTGTCCCGCACTGTCATGGCCGACACTGCTGGACAAGTGGTGAGGGGAAGCGCGAAACGAAAGAGATAAGGCCGACTGTTTCCGCTACCGGGAGATTAGGGCGGTGTGGGGTGAGCAGCCGGGCCGGGAAAGCCAAGAAACGATGACTGCTTGGATGCTGTGTGCACGGACCGGGAGAAGGAGCGCACCGAAGGCGTGAAACCAATGGGCGCCGGACTGAGGCGGGCCACGTGTAGGCCGGATGGTGAATCTATACCGCCTTGGTGGCAAGGGCGGCATGTCCCTCGCGTGCAGAGGCCGAACGCCCCCTATTAGGTCGCGTGGCTTTTAGAAGCAAATCGAAGGGAGAGGTTGTGACGCCAAAACATTCGTATGCACACTCGAGCCGCGGACATCGATCGTGGACGAAAAAGGGGGCGCGAACGGGTTTGGGGCAGAGCCGGTTTGGGGGGGGGTGCTGCGCAGCTCAGGGAGTGGGGTGGGGCGGGGGCGTAGACACCTGTGCAGACACGTGAGCACGGCAGCGGCTCGCTACCGTCGCCATGTCGCTCGATATGCTGGATGAGAAACCTTAGTGACGGCCATTGGCTTTCGTTCCCACATCGCATGCCAGGTGGCAAGGAAAAAAAACGGAAGGCCGCTTTGATCACTCGTAGGAGGATGCTGCCGGCGGGAATACCGATGAGAGCGGTGCAGGCTGGTTTGCTGCGCTACTCACCTCAAGGGCAGTCGCAGCCCACTACACATGTACGGGGCAGCGTAGACACCGTTCTGGAAGTCCCGGACTACACACGGCATGCTGTTTGCCCCGATGATCACCACCGAGGGAAGCCGGCCTGTCCGTTCGACCGAGCAGCCAGGCGGAGCACCGTTCACAAGAGCGATAGGCCTTCCTAGCGCGGGTGGGTT